>NW_027252836.1:0-20569 GCF_044704955.1 Pristiophorus japonicus
TCACTGGGTCAGGGCTCACTGGGACTGGACTCACTGGGACAGGGCTCACTGGGTCAGGCTTACTGGGACAGGACTCACTGGGACAGGGCTCACTGGGACAGGGCTCACTGGGACAGGGCTCACTGTGACAGGACACACTGGGACCAGGGCTCACTGGGTCAGGCCTCACTGGGACAGGGCTCACTGGGACAGGGCTCACTGGGACAGGGCCCACTAGGACAGGTATCACCGGGACAGGACTCACTGGAACAGGACTCACTGGGACGGGGCTCACTGGGACAGGACTCATTGGGACAGGACTCATTAGGACAGGACTCACTGGGTCAGGACTCACTGGGACAGGACTCACTGGGACAGGACTCACTGGGACAGGGCTCACTGGGACAGGACTCATTGGGACAGGACTCACTGGGTCAGGACTCACTGGGACAGGGCTCACTGGAACAGGGGGACAAGATTCACTGGGTCAGGGCTCACTGGGACAGGGCTCACTGGGTCAGGGCTCATTGGGACTAGACTCACTAGGTCAGGACTCACTGGGACAGGACTCACTGGGACAGGGGAACAAGATTCACTGGGACGGGGCTCACTGGGACAGGGCTCACTGGCACAGGGCTCACTGGGACAGTGCTCACTGGGACAGTGCTTACTGGGAATGGGCTCACTGGGAGTGGTCTCACTGGGGCAGGCCTCACTGGTTCAGGACTCACTGGTTCAGGACTCACTGGGTGAGGGCTCACTGGGTCAGGGCTCATTGGGTCCGGACTCACTGGGACAGGGCTCACTGGGTCAGGGGTCACTGGGTCAGGGCTCACTGGGACAGGATTCACTGGGACAGGGCTCACTGGGTCAGGACTCACTGGGACAGGGCTCACTGGGACAGGTGGACAGGTCACACTGGGACAGGTCACACTGGGACAGGTCTCACTGGGACAGGGCTTACTCGGACAGGTCTCCCTGGGTCAGGACTCACTGGGACAGCGGACAGGGCTCACTGGGACAGGGCTCACTGGGACAGGGCTCACTGGGGCAGGGCTCACTGGGACAGGACTCACTGGGTCAGATCTCACTGGGACATGTCTCACTGGGACATGTCTCACTGGGACATGTCTCACTGGGACAGGACTCACTGGGACAGGACTCACTTGGAAAGGGCTCACTGGGAATGGGCTCACTGGGAGAGGGCTCACTAGGAGAGGACTCACTGGGACAGGACGCACTGGGACAGGACGCACTGGGTCAGGACTCACTGGGTCAGGACTCACTGGGTCAGGACTCACTGGGTCAGGACTCACTGGGTCAGGACTCACTCGGTGAGGGCTCACTGGGACAGGGTGACAGGACTCACTGGGTCAGGACTCACTGGGACAGGCTCACTGGGACAGGGCTCACTGGGACAGGGCTCACTGCGACAGGACTCACTGGGTCAGGGCTCACTGGGACAGGGCTCACTGGGACAGGGCTCACTGGGACAGGGCTCACTGCGACAGGACTCACTGGGTCAGGGCTCACTGGGACAGGGCTCACTGGAACAGGGCTCACTGGGACAGGACTCACTGGGACAGGGCTCACTGGGACAGGACTCATTGGGACAGGACTCACTGGGTCAGGACTCACTGGGACAGGGCTCACTGGAACAGGGGGACAAGATTCACTGGGTCAGGGCTCACTGGGACAGGGCTCACTGGGTCAGGGCTCATTGGGACTAGACTCACTAGGTCAGGACTCACTGGGACAGGACTCACTGGGACAGGGGGACAAGATTCACTGGGACGGGGCTCACTGGGACAGGGCTCACTGGCACAGGGCTCACTGGGACAGTGCTCACTGGGACAGTGCTTACTGGGAATGGGCTCACTGGGAGTGGTCTCACTGGGGCAGGCCTCACTGGTTCAGGACTCACTGGTTCAGGACTCACTGGGTGAGGGCTCACTGGGTCAGGGCTCATTGGGTCCGGACTCACTGGGACAGGGCTCACTGGGTCAGGGGTCACTGGGTCAGGGCTCACTGGGACAGGATTCACTGGGACAGGGCTCACTGGGTCAGGACTCACTGGGACAGGGCTCACTGGGACAGGTGGACAGGTCACACTGGGACAGGTCACACTGGGACAGGTCTCACTGGGACAGGGCTTACTCGGACAGGTCTCCCTGGGTCAGGACTCACTGGGACAGCGGACAGGGCTCACTGGGACAGGGCTCACTGGGACAGGGCTCACTGGGGCAGGGCTCACTGGGACAGGACTCACTGGGTCAGATCTCACTGGGACATGTCTCACTGGGACATGTCTCACTGGGACAGGACTCACTGGGACAGGACTCACTTGGAAAGGGCTCACTGGGAATGGGCTCACTGGGAGAGGGCTCACTAGGAGAGGACTCACTGGGACAGGACGCACTGGGACAGGACGCACTGGGTCAGGACTCACTGGGTCAGGACTCACTGGGTCAGGACTCACTGGGTCAGGACTCACTGGGTCAGGACTCACTCGGTGAGGGCTCACTGGGACAGGGTGACAGGACTCACTGGGACAGGCTCACTGGGACAGGGCTCACTGGGACAGGGCTCACTGCGACAGGACTCACTGGGTCAGGGCTCACTGGGACAGGGCTCACTGGGACAGGGCTCACTGGGACAGGGCTCACTGCGACAGGACTCACTGGGTCAGGGCTCACTGGGACAGGGCTCACTGGAACAGGGCTCACTGGGACAGGGCTCACTGGGTCAGCACTCACTGGGACAGGACGCCCTGGGAATGGGATCACTGGGAGTGGGCTGACTGGGGCAAGGCTCATTGGGTCACGACTCACTGGGTCAGGACTCACTGGGTGAGGGCTCACTGGGACAGGGCTCACTGGGACAGGGTGACAGGACTCACTGGGACAGGGCTCACTGGGAAAGGACTCACTGTGACTGGGCTCACTGGGACAGTGCTCACTGGGAATGGGCTCACTGGGAGTGGGCTGACTGGGGCAGGGCTCACTGGGTCAGGACTCACTGGGTCAGGACTCACTGGGTGAGGGCTCACTGGGACAGGGCTCATTGGGACAGGGTGACAGGACTCACTGGTACAGGGCTCACTGGGACATGACTGACTGGGACAGTGGGTCAGGATTCATGGGACACGTCTCACTGAGACACGTCTCACTGAGACAGGTCTCACGTGGACAGGTCTCACGTGGACAGGTCTCACGTGGACAGGTCTCACTTGGACAGGGCTCACTTGGTCAGGACTCACTTGGACAGGGCTCACTGGGACAGGGCTCATTGGGACAGGGCTCACTGGGACAGGACTCACTGGGACAGGGCTCACTGGGACAGGACTCACTGGGACAGGGCTCACTGGGACAGGGCTCACTGGGACAGGGCTCACTGGGAGAGGGCTCACTGGGAGAGGGCTCACTGGGAGAGGGCTCACTGGGAGAGGACTCACTGGGACAGGACGCACTGGGACATGGCTCACTGGGTCAGGACTCACTGGGTCAGGACTCACTGGGTCAGGACTCACTGGGTCAGGACTCACTCGGTGAGGGCTCACTGGGACAGGGTGACAGGACTCACTGGGTCAGGACTCACAGGGTCAGGACTCACAGGGTCAGGGCTCACTGGGACAGGGCTCACTGGGACAGGGCTCACTGGGTCAGGGCTCACTGGGTCAGGGCTCACTGGATCAGGGCTCACTGGGACAGGGCTCACTGGGTCAGGACTCACTGGGACAGGACTCACTGGGACAGGACTCACTGGGACAGGACTCCCTGGGAAAGGGCTCACTGGGACAGGGCTCACTGGGACAGGGCTCACTGGGACAGGGCTCACTGTGACAGTGCTCACTGGGACAGTGCTCACTGGGAATGTCCTCACTGGGAGTGGGCTCACTGGGGCAGGGCTCACTGGGTCAGGACTCATTGGGTCAGGACTCACTGGGTGAGGGCTCACTGGGACAGGGCTCACTGGCACAGGGCTCACTGGCACAGGGCTCACTGGGTCAGGACTCACTGGGACAGGGCTCACTGGGTAAGGGCTCACTGGGAGAGGGCTCACTGGGAGAGGGCTCACTGGGACAGGGCCCACTAGGACAGGGCTCACTCGGACAGGGCTCACTGGGACAGGGCTCACTGGGACAGGACTCACTGGGTCAGGGCTCACTGGGACAGGGCTCACTGGAACAGGGCTCACTGGGACTGGACTCACTGGGACTGGACACACTGGAACAGGACTCACTGGGACAGGACTCACTGGAACAGGGCTCACTGGGACAGGGCTCACTGGGACAGGGCTCACTGGGACAAGACTCACTGGGACAGGACTCACTGGGACAGAGCTCACTGGGACAGGGCTCACTGGCACAGGGCTCACTGGCACAGGGCTCACTGGGCCAGGGCTCACTGGGCCAGGGCTCACTGGGTCAGGGCTCACTGGGCAAGGGCTCACTGGGAGAGGGCTCACTGGGACAGGGCTCACTGGGACAGGGCCCACTAGGACAGGTATCACTGGGACAGGACTCCCTGGAACAGGACTCACTGGGACAGAGCTCACTGTGACAGGACTCATTGGGACAGCACTCACTGGGTCAGGACTCACTGGGTCAGGACTCACTGGGACAGGACTCACTGGGTCAGGACTCACTGGGACAGGGCTCACTGGGACAGGGGGGCAAGATTCACTGGGTCAGGACTCACTGGGACTAGACTCACTGGGTCAGGGCTCACTGGGACTGGACTCACTGTGGCTGGACTCACTGGGGCAGGACTCACTGGGACAGGGCTCACTGGGACAGGGCTCACTGGGACAGGGCTCACTGGGACAGGGCTCACTGGGTCAGGACTCACTGGGTCAGGGCTCACTGGGACAGGACTCACTGGGACAGGACTCACTGGGACAGGGCTCACTGCGACAGGGCTCACTGGGACAGGGCTCACTGGGACAGGGCTCACTGGGACAGGGCTCACTGGGTCAGGACTCACTGGGTCAGGGCTCACTGGGACAGGACTCACTGGGACAGGGCTCACTGGGACAGGACTCATTGGAACAGGACTCACTGCATCAGGACTCACTGGGACAGGGGGACACGATTCACTCGGACAGGGCTCACTGGGACAGGGCTCACTGGGACAGGACTCACTGGGTCAGGGCTCACTGGGACAGGGCTCACTGGAACAGGGCTCACTGGGACTGGACTCACTGGGACTGGACACACTGGAACAGGACTCACTGGGACAGGACTCACTGGAACAGGGCTCACTGGGACAGGGCTCACTGGGACAGGGCTCACTGGGTCAAGACTCACTGGGACAGGACTCACTGGGACAGAGCTCACTGGGACAGAGCTCACTGGGACAGGGCTCACTGGCACAGGGCTCACTGGGCCAGGGCTCACTGGGGCATGGCTCACTGGGTCAGGGCTCACTGGGCAAGGGCTCACTGGGTGAGGGCTCACTGGGACAGGGCTCACTGGGACAGGGCCCACTAGGACAGGTATCACTGGGACAGGACTCCCTGGAACAGGACTCACTGGGACAGAGCTCACTGTGACAGGACTCATTGGGACAGCACTCACTGGGTCAGGACTCACTGGGTCAGGACTCACTGGGACAGGACTCACTGGGTCAGGACTCACTGGGACAGGGCTCACTGGGACAGGGGGGCAAGATTCACTGGGTCAGGACTCACTGGGACTAGACTCACTGGGTCAGGGCTCACTGGTCTGGACTCACTGTGGCTGGACTCACTGGGGCAGGACTCACTGGGACAGGGCTCACTGGGACAGGGCTCACTGGGACAGGACCCACTGGGACCAGGGCTCAATGACACAGGACTCACTGGGACAGGGCTCACTGCGACAGGGCTCACTGGGACAGGGCTCACTGGGACAGGGCTCACTGGGTCAGGACTCACTGGGTCAGGGCTCACTGGGACAGGACTCACTGGGACAGGGCTCACTGGGACAGGACTCATTGGGACAGGACTCACTGCATCAGGACTCACTGGGACAGGGGGACACAATTCACTGGGTCAGGGCTCACTGGGACAGGGCTCACTGGGTCAGGGCTCATTGGGACTAGACTCACTAGGTCAGGGCTCACTGGGACTGGACTCACTGGGACAGGACTCACTGGGGCAGGACTAACTGGGACAAGGCTCACTGGGACAGGGCTCACTGGGTCAGAACACACTGGGACCAGGGCTCACTGGGTCAGGGCTCATTGGGACTAGACTCACTGGGTCAGGGCTCACTGGGACTGCACACACTGGGACAGGGCTCACTGGGACAGGGCTCACTGGGACAGGACTCACTGGTTCAGGACTCACTGGGTGAGGGCTCACTGGGTCAGGACGCACTGGGACAGGACGCACTGGGTCAGGACTCACTGGGTCAGGACTCACTGGGTCAGGACTCACTCGGTGAGGGCTCACTGGGACAGGGTGACAGGACTCACTGGGCCAGGACTCACTGGGACAGGACTCACTGGGACAGGCTCACTGGGACAGGGCTCACTGGGACAGGAGTCACTGGGACAGGACTCACTGGGACAGGGCTCACTGGGAAAGGACTCACTGTGACTGGGCTCACTGGGACAGTGCTCACTGGGAATGGGCTCACTGGGAGTGGGCTGACTGGGGCAGGGCTCACTGGGTCAGGACTCACTGGGTGAGGGCTCACTGGGACAGGGCTCATTGGGACAGGGTGACAGGACTCACTGGTACAGGGCTCACTGGGACATGACTGACTGGGACAGTGGGTCAGGATTCATGGGACACGTCTCACTGAGACAGGTCTCACGTGGACAGGTCTCACGTGGACAGGTCTCACTTGGTCAGGTGTCACTGGGACAGGGCTCACTTGGTCAGGACTCACTGGGACAGGGCTCATTGGGACAGGGCTCATTGGGACAGGACTCACTGGGACAGGGCTCACTGGGACAGGGCTCACTGGGACAGGGCTCACTGGGAGAGGGCTCACTGGGAGAGGGCTCACTGGGAGAGGGCTCACTGGGAGAGGGCTCACTGGGAGAGGGCTCACTGGGAGAGGACTCACTGGGACAGGACGCACTGGGACATGGCTCACTGGGTCAGGACTCACTGGGTCAGGACTCACTGGGTCAGGACTCACTGGGTCAGGACTCACTGGGTCAGGACTCACTCGGTGAGGGCTCACTGGGACAGGGTGACAGGACTCACTGGGTCAGGACTCACAGGGTCAGGACTCACTGGGACAGGGCTCACTGGGACAGGGCTCACTGCGACAGGACTCACTGGGTCAGGGCTCACTGGATCAGGGCTCACTGGGACAGGGCTCACTGGAACAGGGCTCACTGGGTCAGGACTCACTGGGACAGGACTCACTGGGACAGGACTCCCTGGGACAGGGCTCACTGGGACAGGGCTCACTGTGACAGTGCTCACTGGGACAGTGCTCACTGGGAGTGGGCTCACTGGGGCAGGGCTCACTGGGGCAGGGCTCACTGGGTCAGGACTCACTGGGTGAGGGCTCACTGGGACAGGGCTCACTGGCACAGGTCTCACTGGCACAGGGCTCACTGGCACAGGGCTCACTGGGTCAGGACTCACTGGGACAGGGCTCATTGGGCCCGGGCTCACTGGGACAGGGCTCACTGGGTCAGGGCTCACTGGGACAGGGCTCACTGGGACAGGGCTCACTGCGACAGGACTCACTGGGTCAGGGCTCACTGGGACAGGGCTCACTGGGACAGGGCTCACTGGGACAGGGCTCACTGCGACAGGACTCACTGGGTCAGGGCTCACTGGGACAGGGCTCACTGGAACAGGGCTCACTGGGACAGGGCTCACTGGGTCAGCACTCACTGGGACAGGACTCCCTGGGAATGGGATCACTGGGAGTGGGCTGACTGGGGCAGGGCTCACTGGGTCACGACTCACTGGGTCAGGACTCACTGGGTGAGGGCTCACTGGGACAGGGCTCACTGGGACAGGGTGACAGGACTCACTGGTACAGGGCTCACTGGGACAGGAGTCATTGGGACAGGACTCACTGGGACAGGGCTCACTGGGAAAGGACTCACTGTGACTGGGCTCACTGGGACAGTGCTCACTGGGAATGGGCTCACTGGGAGTGGGCTGACTGGGGCAGGGCTCACTGGGTCAGGACTCACTGGGTGAGGGCTCACTGGGACAGGGCTCATTGGGACAGGGTGACAGGACTCACTGGTACAGGGCTCACTGGGACATGACTGACTGGGACAGTGGGTCAGGATTCATGGGACACGTCTCACTGAGACAGGTCTCACGTGGACAGGTCTCACGTGGACAGGTCTCACTTGGTCAGGTGTCACTGGGACAGGGCTCACTTGGTCAGGACTCACTTGGACAGGGCTCACTGGGACAGGGCTCATTGGGACAGGGCTCATTGGGACAGGACTCACTGGGAGAGGGCTCACTGGGAGAGGGCTCACTGGGAGAGGGCTCACTGGGAGAGGGCTCACTGGGAGAGGGCTCACTGGGAGAGGGCTCACTGGGAGAGGGCTCACTGGGAGAGGACTCACTGGGACAGGACGCACTGGGACATGGCTCACTGGGTCAGGACTCACTGGGTCAGGACTCACTGGGTCAGGACTCACTGGGTCAGGACTCACTGGGTCAGGACTCACTCGGTGAGGGCTCACTGGGACAGGGTGACAGGACTCACTGGGTCAGGACTCACAGGGTCAGGACTCACTGGGACAGGGCTCACTGGGACAGGGCTCACTGCGACAGGACTCACTGGGTCAGGGCTCACTGGATCAGGGCTCACTGGGACAGGGCTCACTGGAACAGGGCTCACTGGGTCAGGACTCACTGGGACAGGACTCACTGGGACAGGACTCCCTGGGACAGGGCTCACTGGGACAGGGCTCACTGGGACAGGGCTCACTGGGACAGGGCTCACTGTGACAGTGCTCACTGGGACAGTGCTCACTGGGAATGTCCTCACTGGGAGTGGGCTCACTGGGGCAGGGCTCACTGGGGCAGGGCTCACTGGGTCAGGACTCACTGGGTGAGGGCTCACTGGGACAGGGCTCACTGGCACAGGTCTCACTGGCACAGGGCTCACTGGGTCAGGACTCACTGGGACAGGGCTCATTGGGCCCGGGCTCACTGGGACAGGGCTCACTGGGTCAGGGCTCACTGGGACAGGGCTCACTGGGACAGGGCTCACTGCGACAGGACTCACTGGGTCAGGGCTCACTGGGACAGGGCTCACTGGGACAGGGCTCACTGGGACAGGGCTCACTGCGACAGGACTCACTGGGTCAGGGCTCACTGGGACAGGGCTCACTGGAACAGGGCTCACTGGGACAGGGCTCACTGGGTCAGCACTCACTGGGACAGGACTCCCTGGGAATGGGATCACTGGGAGTGGGCTGACTGGGGCAGGGCTCACTGGGTCACGACTCACTGGGTCAGGACTCACTGGGTGAGGGCTCACTGGGACAGGGCTCACTGGGACAGGGTGACAGGACTCACTGGTACAGGGCTCACTGGGACAGGAGTCATTGGGACAGGACTCACTGGGACAGGGCTCACTGGGAAAGGACTCACTGTGACTGGGCTCACTGGGACAGTGCTCACTGGGAATGGGCTCACTGGGAGTGGGCTGACTGGGGCAGGGCTCACTGGGTCAGGACTCACTGGGTGAGGGCTCACTGGGACAGGGCTCATTGGGACAGGGTGACAGGACTCACTGGTACAGGGCTCACTGGGACATGACTGACTGGGACAGTGGGTCAGGATTCATGGGACACGTCTCACTGAGACAGGTCTCACGTGGACAGGTCTCACGTGGACAGGTCTCACTTGGTCAGGTGTCACTGGGACAGGGCTCACTTGGTCAGGACTCACTTGGACAGGGCTCACTGGGACAGGGCTCATTGGGACAGGGCTCATTGGGACAGGACTCACTGGGAGAGGGCTCACTGGGAGAGGGCTCACTGGGAGAGGGCTCACTGGGAGAGGGCTCACTGGGAGAGGGCTCACTGGGAGAGGGCTCACTGGGAGAGGACTCACTGGGACAGGACGCACTGGGACATGGCTCACTGGGTCAGGACTCACTGGGTCAGGACTCACTGGGTCAGGACTCACTGGGTCAGGACTCACTGGGTCAGGACTCACTCGGTGAGGGCTCACTGGGACAGGGTGACAGGACTCACTGGGTCAGGACTCACAGGGTCAGGACTCACTGGGACAGGGCTCACTGGGACAGGGCTCACTGCGACAGGACTCACTGGGTCAGGGCTCACTGGATCAGGGCTCACTGGGACAGGGCTCACTGGAACAGGGCTCACTGGGTCAGGACTCACTGGGACAGGACTCACTGGGACAGGACTCCCTGGGACAGGGCTCACTGGGACAGGGCTCACTGGGACAGGGCTCACTGGGACAGGGCTCACTGTGACAGTGCTCACTGGGACAGTGCTCACTGGGAGTGGGCTCACTGGGGCAGGGCTCACTGGGTCAGGACTCATTGGGTCAGGACTCACTGGGTGAGGGCTCACTGGGACAGGGCTCACTGGCACAGGTCTCACTGGCACAGGGCTCACTGGGTCAGGACTCACTGGGTCAGGACTCACTGGGACAGGGCTCATTGGGCCCGGGCTCACTGGGACAGGGCTCACTGGGTCAGGGCTCACTGGGCAAGGGCTCACTGGGAGAGGGCTCACTGGGACAGGGCTCACTGGGACAGGGCCCACTAGGACAGGGCTCACGGGGACAGGGCTCACTGGGACAGGGCTCACTGGGACAGGACTCACTGGGTCAGGGCTCACTGGGACAGGGCTCACTGGAACAGGGCTCACTGGGACTGGACTCACTGGGACTGGACACACTGGGACAGGACTCACTGGGACAGGACTCACTGGAACAGGGCTCACTGGGACAGGGCTCACTGGGACAGGGCTCACTGGGTCAAGACTCACTGGGACAGAGCTCACTGGGACAGGGCTCACTGGCACAGGGCTCACTGGCACAGGGCTCACTGGCACAGGGCTCATTGGGCCAGGGCTCACTGGGACATGGCTCACTGGGTCAGGGCTCACTGGGCAAGGGCTCACTGGGAGAGGGCTCACTGGGACAGGGCTCACTGGGACAGGGCCCACTAGGACAGGTATCACTGGGACAGGACTCCCTGGAACAGGACTCACTGGGAGAGAGCTCACTGGGACAGGACTCATTGGGACAGCACTCACTGGGTCAGGACTCACTGGGTCAGGACTCACTGGGTCAGGACTCACTGGGACAGGGCTCACTGGGTCAGGACTCACTGGTACAGGGCTCACTGGGACAGGGGGGCAAGATTCACTGGGTCAGGACTCACTGGGACTAGACTCACTGGGTCAGGGCTCACTGGGACTGGACTCACTGGGGCAGGACTCACTGGGGCAGGACTCACTGGGACAGGGCTCACTGGGACAGGGCTCACTGGGACAGGGCTCACTGGGACAGGACACACTGGGACCAGGGCTCAATGACACAGGACTCACTGGGACAGGGCTCACTGGGACAGGGCTCACTGGGACAGGGCTCACTGGGACAGGGCTCACTGGGTCAGGACTCACTGGGTCAGGGCTCACTGGGACAGGACTCACTGGGACAGGGCTCACTGGGACAGGACTCATTGGGACAGGACTCACTGCATCAGGACTCACTGGGACAGGGGGACATGATTCACTGGGTCAGGGCTCACTGGGACAGGGCTCACTGGGTCAGGGCTCATTGGGACTAGACTCACTAGGTCAGGGCTCACTGGGACTGGACTCACTGGGGCAGGACTCACTGGGGCAGGACTAACTGGGACAAGGCTCACTGGGACAGGGCTCACTGGGTCAGAACACACTGGGACCAGGGCTCACTGGGTCAGGGCTCATTGGGACTAGACTCACTGGGTCAGGGCTCACTGGGACTGCACACACTGGGACAGGACTCACTGGGACAAGGCTCACTGGGACAGGGCTCACTGGATCAGGGCTCACTGTGACAGTGCTCACTGGGACAGTGCTTACTGGGAATGGGCTCACTGGGAGTGGTCTCACTGGGGCAGGCCTCACTGGTTCAGGACTCACTGGTTCAGGACTCACTGGGTCAGGGCTCACTGGGTCAGGGCTCATGGGGTCCGGACTCACTGGGACAGGGCTCACTGGGTCAGGGCTCACTGGCACCGGACTCACTGGGTCAGGACTCACTGGGTCAGGACTCACTGGGTCAGGACTCACTGGGACCGGACTCACTGGGACAGGACTCACTGGGACCGGACTCACTGGGTCAGGACTCACTGGGACCGGACTCACTGGGTCAGGACTCACTGGGTCAGGACTCACTGGGACAGGGGGACAAGATTCACTG
The DNA here is from genome assembly GCF_044704955.1 of Pristiophorus japonicus. Taxonomy (NCBI): domain Eukaryota; kingdom Metazoa; phylum Chordata; class Chondrichthyes; family Pristiophoridae; genus Pristiophorus; species Pristiophorus japonicus. The sequence continues at coordinate 12,355 of NW_027252836.1, forward strand.
GGTCAGGGCTCACTGGGGCAGGGCTCCCTGGGGCTGGGCTCCCTGGGGCAGGACTCACTGGGTCAGGACTCACTGGGACAGGGCTCACTGGGTCAGGACTGAGTGGAACAGGACTGAGTGGGTCAGAGCTCACTGGGTCAGGGCTCATTGGGACTAGACTCACTGGGTCAGGGCTCACTGGGACTTGACTCACTGGGACAGGACTCACTGGGGCAGGGCTCACTGGGACAGGGCTCACTGGGACAAGGCTCACTGGGTCAGCACTCACTGGGACAGGACACCCTGGGAGAGAGCTCACTGGGACAGGGCTCACTGGCACAGGGCTCACTGGCACAGGGCTCACTGGGACAGTGCTCACTGGTCAGTGCTCACTGGGAATGGGCTCACTGGGAGTGGGCTGACTGGGGCAGGGCTCACTGGGTCAGGACTCACTGGGTCAGGACTCACTGGGTGAGGGCTCACTGGGACAGGGCTCACTGGGACAGGGTGACAGGACTCACTGGTACAGGGCTCACTGGGACAGGACTCATTGGGACAGGACTCATTGGGACAGGACTCATTGGGACAGGACTCACTGGGACAGGGCTCACTGGGAAAGGACTCACTGTGACTGGGCTCACTGGGACAGGGCTCACTGGGACACGACTGACTGGGACAGTGGGTCAGGATTCATGGGACAGGGCTCACTGGGACAGGGCTCACTGGGTCAGGACTCACTGGGACAGAGCTCACTGGGACAGAGCTCACTGGGACAGGGCTCACTGGCACAGGGCTCACTGGCACAGGGCTCACTGGGTCAGGACACACTGGGACCAGGGCTCACTGGGTCAGGCCTCACTGGGACAGGGCTCACTGGGACAGGACTCACTGGGACAGGGCTCACTGGGACAGGGCTCACTGTGACAGGGCTCACTGGGCAAGGGCTCACTGGGAGAGGGCTCACTGGGACAGGGCTCACTGGGACAGGGCCCACTAGGACAGGTATCACTGGGACAGGACTCACTGGGACAGGACTCACTGGGTCAGGACTCACTGGGACAGGATTCACTGGGTCAGGACTCACTGGGACAGGGCTCACTGGGACAGGGGGACAAGATTCACTGGGTCAGGGCTCACTAGGACAGGACTCACTGGGTCAGGGCTCACTGGGTCAGGACTGAGTGGAACAGGACTGAGTGGGTCAGAGCTCACTGGGTCAGGGCTCATTGGGACTAGACTCACTGGGTCAGGGCTCACTGGGACTGGACTCACTGGGACAGGACTCACTGGGGCAGGACTCACTGGGACAGGGCTCACTGGGACAGGGCTCACTGGGACAAGGCTCACTGGGACAGGGCTCACTGGGACAGGACACACTGGGACCAGGGCTCACTGGGACAGGACTCACTGGGACAGGACTCACTGGGACAGGGCTCACTGCGACAGGGCTCACTGGGCAGGGCTCACTGGGACAAGGCTCACTGGGACAGGGGGACAAGATTCACTGGGTCAGGGCTCACTGGGACAGGGCTCACTGGGTCAGGGCTCATTGGGACTAGACTCACTAGGTCAGGACTCACTGGGTCAGGGCTCACTGGGACAGTGGGACAGGGCTCACTGAAACAGGTCTAACTGGGACAGGTGTCACTGGGACAGGGCTTACTCGGACAGGGCTCACTGTGTCAGGACTCACTGGGACAGGGAGGCAGGATTCACTGGGACAGGGCTCACTGGGACAGGACTCACTGGGACTGGGCTCACTGGGAGAGGGCTCACTGGGAGAGGGCTCACTGGGAGAGGGCTCACTGGGAGAGGGCACACTGGGACAGGACTCACTGGGAGAGGACTCACTGGGACAGGGCTCACTGGGTCAGGACTCACTGGGTCAGGACTCACTGGGAGAGGGCTTACTGGGACAGGGCTCACTGGGACAGGGTGACAGGACTCACTGGGACAAGGCTCACTGGGGCAGGACTCACTGGGACAGGACTCACTAGGACAGGGCTCACAGGACAGGCCTCACTGGGACTGGGCTCACTGGGATCGGCCTCTCTGGGTTACAGGACTCTGTGGGTTACAGGACTCACTGGGACAGGGCTTACTGGGACAGGACTCGGGATAGTGCTCACTGGGACAGTGCTCACTGAGCCAGGGCCCACTGGGACAGGACTCAATGGGACAGGGCTCACTGGGACAGGGCTCACTCGTCCACTCTCACTGGGTCAGGACACACTGGGACAGGGCTCACTGGGACTGGACTCCCTGGGTCAGGACTCACTGGGTCAGGGCTCACTGGCACAGTGCTCACTGGGTCAGGGCTCACTGGGTTAGGGCTCACTGGGACAGTGGGACAGCGCTCACTGAGACTGGTCTCACTGGGACAGGTGTCACTGGGACAGGGCTATCTCGGACAGGGCTCACTGTGTCCGGACTCACTGGGACAGGGAGGCAGGATTTACTGGGACAGGGCTCACTGGGACAGGACTCACTGGGACTGGGCTCACTGGGACAGGGCTCACTGGGAGAGGGTTCACTGGGAGAGGGTTCACTGGGAGAGGACTCACTGGGAGAGGACTCACTGGGACAGGGCTCACTGGGTCAGGACTCACTGGGACAGGGCTCACTGGGACAGGGCCCACTAGGACAGGTATCACTGGGACAGGACTCCCTGGAACAGGACTCACTGGGACAGAGCTCACTGTGACAGGACTCATTGGGACAGCACTCACTGGGTCAGGACTCACTGGGTCAGGACTCACTGGGACAGGACTCACTGGGTCAGGACTCACTGGGACAGGGCTCACTGGGACAGGGGGGCAAGATTCACTGGGTCAGGACTCACTGGGACTAGACTCACTGGGTCAGGGCTCACTGGGACTGGACTCACTGGGGCTGGACTCACTGGGGCAGGACTCACTGGGACAGGGCTCACTGGGACAGGGCTCACTGGGACAGGACCCACTGGGACCAGGGCTCAATGACACAGGACTCACTGGGACAGGGCTCACTGCGACAGGGCTCACTGGGACAGGGCTCACTGGGACAGGGCTCACTGGGTCAGGACTCACTGGGTCAGGGCTCACTGGGACAGGACTCACTGGGACAGGGCTCACTGGGACAGGACTCATTGGGACAGGACTCACTGCATCAGGACTCACTGGGACAGGGGGACACAATTCACTGGGTCAGGGCTCACTGGGACTGGACTCACTGGTACAGGACTGACTGGGGCAGGACTAACTGGGACAAGGCTCACTGGGACAGGGCTCACTGGGTCAGAACACACTGGGACCAGGGCTCACTGGGTCAGGGCTCATTGGGACTAGACTCACTGGGTCAGGGCTCACTGGGACTGCACACACTGGGACAGGGCTCACTGGGACAGGGCTCACTGGGACAGGGCTCACTGGGACAAGGCTCACTGGGACAGGGCTCACTGGCACAGGGCTCACTGTGACAGTGCTCACTGGGACAGTGCTTACTGGGAATGGGCTCACTGGGAGTGGTCTCACTGGGGCAGGACTCACTGGTTCAGGACTCACTGGTTCAGGACTCACTGGGTGAGGGTTCACTGGGTCAGGACGCACTGGGACAGGACGCACTGGGTCAGGACTCACTGGGTCAGGACTCACTGGGTCAGGACTCACTCGGTGAGGGCTCACTGGGACAGGGTGACAGGACTCACTGGGCCAGGACTCACTGGGACAGGACTCACTGGGACAGGCTCACTGGGACAGGGCTCACTGGGACAGGGCTCACTGCGACAGGACTCACTGGGTCAGGGCTCACTGGGACAGGGCTCACTGGGACAGGGCTCACTGGGACAGGGCTCACTGCGACAGGACTCACTGGGTCAGGGCTCACTGGGACAGGGCTCACTGGGACAGGGCTCACTGGGACAGGGCTCACTGGGTCAGCACTCACTGGGACAGGACTCCCTGGGAATGGGATCACTGGGAGTGGGCTGACTGGGGCAGGGCTCACTGGGTCACGACTCACTGGGTCAGGACTCACTGGGTGAGGGCTCACTGGGACAGGGCTCACTGGGACAGGGTGACAGGACTCACTGGTACAGGGCTCACTGGGACAGGAGTCATTGGGACAGGACTCACTGGGACAGGGCTCACTGGGAAAGGACTCACTGTGACTGGGCTCACTGGGACAGTGCTCACTGGGAATGGGCTCACTGGGAGTGGGCTGACTGGGGCAGGGCTCACTGGGTCAGGACTCACTGGGTGAGGGCTCACTGGGACAGGGCTCATTGGGACAGGGTGACAGGACTCACTGGTACAGGGCTCACTGGGACATGACTGACTGGGACAGTGGGTCAGGATTCATGGGACACGTCTCACTGAGACAGGTCTCACGTGGACAGGTCTCACGTGGACAGGTCTCACTTGGTCAGGTGTCACTGGGACAGGGCTCACTTGGTCAGGACTCACTGGGACAGGGCTCATTGGGACAGGGCTCATTGGGACAGGACTCACTGGGACAGGGCTCACTGGGACAGGGCTCACTGGGAGAGGGCTCACTGGGAGAGGGCTCACTGGGAGAGGGCTCACTGGGAGAGGGCTCACTGGGAGAGGGCTCACTGGGAGAGGGCTCACTGGGAGAGGGCTCACTGGGAGAGGGCTCACTGGGAGAGGGCTCACTGGGAGAGGACTCACTGGGACATGGCTCACTGGGACATGGCTCACTGGGTCAGGACTCACTGGGTCAGGACTCACTGGGTCAGGACTCACTGGGTCAGGACTCACTGGGTCAGGACTCACTCGGTGAGGGCTCACTGGGACAGGGTGACAGGACTCACTGGGTCAGGACTCACAGGGTCAGGACTCACTGGGACAGGGCTCACTGGGACAGGGCTCACTGCGACAGGACTCACTGGGTCAGGGCTCACTGGATCAGGGCTCACTGGGACAGGGCTCACTGGAACAGGGCTCACTGGGTCAGGACTCACTGGGACAGGACTCACTGGGACAGGACTCCCTGGGACAGGGCTCACTGGGACAGGGCTCACTGTGACAGTGCTCACTGGGACAGTGCTCACTGGGAATGTCCTCACTGGGAGTGGGCTCACTGGGGCAGGGCTCACTGGGGCAGGGCTCACTGGGTCAGGACTCACTGGGTGAGGGCTCACTGGGACAGGGCTCACTGGCACAGGTCTCACTGGCACAGGGCTCACTGGCACAGGGCTCACTGGGTCAGGACTCACTGGGACAGGGCTCATTGGGCCCGGGCTCACTGGGACAGGGCTCACTGGGTCAGGGCTCACTGGGACAGGGCTCACTGGGACAGGGCTCACTGCGACAGGACTCACTGGGTCAGGGCTCACTGGGTCAGGGCTCACTGGGACAGGGCTCACTGGGACAGGGCTCACTGCGACAGGACTCACTGGGTCAGGGCTCACTGGGACAGTGCTCACTGGAACAGGGCTCACTGGGACAGGGCTCACTGGGTCAGCACTCACTGGGACAGGACTCCCTGGGAATGGGATCACTGGGAGTGGGCTGACTGGGGCAGGGCTCACTGGGTCACGACTCACTGGGTCAGGACTCACTGGGTGAGGGCTCACTGGGACAGGGCTCACTGGGACAGGGTGACAGGACTCACTGGTACAGGGCTCACTGGGACAGGAGTCATTGGGACAGGACTCACTGGGACAGGGCTCACTGGGAAAGGACTCACTGTGACTGGGCTCACTGGGACAGTGCTCACTGGGAATGGGCTCACTGGGAGTGGGCTGACTGGGGCAGGGCTCACTGGGTCAGGACTCACTGGGTGAGGGCTCACTGGGACAGGGCTCATTGGGACAGGGTGACAGGACTCACTGGTACAGGGCTCACTGGGACATGACTGACTGGGACAGTGGGTCAGGATTCATGGGACACGTCTCACTGAGACAGGTCTCACGTGGACAGGTCTCACGTGGACAGGTCTCACTTGGTCAGGTGTCACTGGGACAGGGCTCACTTGGTCAGGACTCACTTGGACAGGGCTCACTGGGACAGGGCTCATTGGGACAGGACTCACTGGGACAGGACTCACTGGGACAGGGCTCACTGGGACAGGGCTCACTGGGAGAGGGCTCACTGGGAGAGGGCTCACTGGGAGAGGGCTCACTGGGAGAGGGCTCACTGGGAGAGGACTCACTGGGACAGGACGCACTGGGACATGGCTCACTGGGTCAGGACTCACTGGGTCAGGACTCACTGGGTCAGGACTCACTGGGTCAGGACTCACTCGGTGAGGGCTCACTGGGACAGGGCTCACTGCGACAGGACTCACTGGGTCAGGGCTCACTGGATCAGGGCTCACTGGGACAGGGCTCACTGGAACAGGGCTCACTGGGTCAGGACTCACTGGGACAGGACTCACTGGGACAGGACTCCCTGGGACAGGGCTCACTGGGACAGGGCTCACTGGGACAGGGCTCACTGGGACAGGGCTCACTGTGACAGTGCTCACTGGGACAGTGCTCACTGGGAGTGGGCTCACTGGGGCAGGGCTCACTGGGTCAGGACTCATTGGGTCAGGACTCACTGGGTGAGGGCTCACTGGGACAGGGCTCACTGGCACAGGTCTCACTGGCACAGGGCTCACTGGCACAGGGCTCACTGGGTCAGGACTCACTGGGACAGGGCTCATTGGGCCCGGGCTCACTGGGACAGGGCTCACTGGGTCAGGGCTCACTGGGCAAGGGCTCACTGGGAGAGGGCTCACTGGGACAGGGCTCACTGGGACAGGGCTCACTGGGACAGGGCTCACTGGGACAGGGCTCACTGGGACAGGGCTCACTGGGACAGGACTCACTGGGTCAGGGCTCACTGGGACAGGGCTCACTGGAACAGGGCTCACTGGGACTGGACTCACTGGGACTGGACACACTGGGACAGGACTCACTGGGACAGGACTCACTGGAACAGGGCTCACTGGGACAGGGCTCACTGGGACAGGGCTCACTGGGTCAAGACTCACTGGGACAGAGCTCACTGGGACAGGACTCATTGGGACAGCACTCGCTGGGTCAGGACTCGCTGGGTCAGGACTCACTGGGTCAGGACTCACTGGGACAGGGCTCACTGGGTCAGGACTCACTGGGACAGGGCTCACTGGGACAGGGGGCAAGATTCACTGGGTCAGGACTCACTGGGACTAGACTCACTGGGTCAGGGCTCACTGGGTCAGGGCTCACTGGGGCAGGACTCACTGGGGCAGGACTCACTGGGACAGGGCTCACTGGGACAGGGCTCACTGGGACAGGGTTCACTGGGACAGGACACACTGGGACCAGGGCTCACTGGGACAGGACTCACTGGGACAGGGCTCACTGGGACAGGGCTCACTGGGACAGGGCTCACTGGGACAGGGCTCACTGGGTCAGGACTCACTGGGTCAGGGCTCACTGGGACAGGACTCACTGGGACAGGGCTCACTGGGACAGGACTCATTGGGACAGGACTCACTGCATCAGGACTCACTGGGACAGGGGGACACAATTCACTGGGTCAGGGCTCACTGGGACAGGGCTCACTGGGACAGGGCTCACTGGGTCAGGGCTCACTGGGACAGGGCTCACTGGAACAGGGCTCACTGGGACTGGACTCACTGGGACATGGCTCACTGGGTCAGGGCTCACTGGGCAAGGGCTCACTGGGACAGGGCCCACTAGGACAGGTATCACTGGGACAGGACTCCCTGGAACAGGACTCACTGGGACAGAGCTCACTGGGACAGGACTCATTGGGACAGCACTCACTGGGTCAGGACTCACTGGGTCAGGACTCACTGGGTCAGGACTCACTGGGACAGGGCTCACTGGGTCAGGACTCACTGGGACAGGGCTCACTGGGACAGGGGGGCAAGATTCACTGGGTCAGGACTCACTGGGACTAGACTCACTGGGTCAGGGCTCACTGGGACTGGACTCACTGGGGCAGGACTCACTGGGGCAGGACTCACTGGGACAGGGCTCACTGGGACAGGGCTCACTGGGACAGGGCTCACTGGGACAGGACACACTGGGACCAGGGCTCAATGACACAGGACTCACTGGGACAGGGCTCACTGGGACAGGGCTCACTGGGACAGGGCTCACTGGGACAGGGCTCACTGGGTCAGGACTCACTGGGTCAGGGCTCACTGGGACAGGACTCACTGGGACAGGACTCATTGGGACAGGACTCACTGCATCAGGACTCACTGGGACAGGGGGACACGATTCACTGGGTCAGGG
>NW_027252837.1:0-20565 GCF_044704955.1 Pristiophorus japonicus
CCCTATCCTCACCTCCACCATCCATCGCCCGTATCCTCACCTCCACCATCCATCGCCCCTATCCTCACCTCCACCATCCATCGCCCCTATCCTCACCTCCACCATCCATCCCCTCTATCCTCACCTCCACCATCCATCCCCTCTATTCTCACCTCACCTCCACCATCCATCGCCCCTATCCTCACCTCATCGCCCCTATCCTCACCTCACCATCCATTGCCCCTATCCTCACCTCACCATCATCCATCGCCCCTATCCTCACCTCACCATCACCCCTAACCTCACCATCCATTGCCCCTATCCTCACCTCACCTCCACCATCCATCGCCCCTATCCTCACCTCACCATCCATTGCCCCTATCCTCACCTCACCATCCATTGCCCCTATCCTCACCTCCATCATCCATCGCCCCTATCCTCACCTCCACCATCCATCGCCCCTATCCTCACCTCCACCATCCATCGCCCCTATCCTCACCTCCACCATCCATCGCCTCTATCCTCACCTCCACCATCCATCGCCCCTATCCTCACCTCCACCATCCATCCCCTCTATCCTCACCTCCACCATCCATCCCCTCTATCCTCACCTCACCATCCATCGCCCCTATCCTCACCTCCACCATCCATCCCCTCTATCCTCACCTCCACCATCCATCCCCTCTATCCTCACCTCCACCATCCATCGCCCCTATCCTCACCTCCACCATCCATCGCCCCTATCCTCACCTCACCATCCATTGCCCCCATCCTCACCTCCACCATCCATCGCCCCCATCCTCACCTCCACCATCCATCGCCTCTATCCTCACCTCCACCATCCATCGCCTCTATCCTCACCTCCACCATCCATCGCCTCTATCCTCACCTCCACCATCCATCGCCTCTATCCTCACCTCCCCCATCCATCGCCTCTATCCTCACCTCCACCATCCATCGCCCCTATCCTCACCTCCACCATCCATCGCCTCTATCCTCACCTCCACCATCCATCGCCTCTATCCTCACCTCCCCCATCCATCGCCTCTATCCTCACCTCCACCATCCATCGCCCCTATCCTCACCTCCCTCCACCGACTGCTGTGGGCCCATATAAATTAACTGGAAGGTCCCTATTCCAGCTTTCATATTAAATTTGGAATTTTGTGTCATAGGTTCAGCCTACAGCCTGGGGCTATGAATCTAAATTATTACTTGTTCCCCATCCCTAGCACCAAGAGTAAGGTTTCAGTAATGTTTGATTTCGGAGACTTGTTCCCAAAATCACCCCATCTCCTTCTCACTGTCTTTAAAAACCCTGCATCCTTTCACCTGTGCCTTGAGCCACCAACATCCTGCTCAGTATATCTCATTCTCCTTCTGAAGTGCTCAGAGATATCCTTTCCCCATGAGGAACATAATGAACGATGCTGGAAATGGTGTATGGTGTACAGAGATCCAAAATCACTTCTCCCCCCACAGTTCCCAATCTCAACCATTGCTCCACTGGGTGTAAGGTTTATTTCCTCATATACCATCCATCAGGTGCCCACTTTTACTCCTATGTAGAATGGGACAGTTTATGACCACTGTAAATAGCTCTGTTGCTAATTGCCAGTGCTTCTGGTGACTGACATGGTGTTCAGTGGAGGGGAGGAAGATTTTCATATCAGTGAACAAATCTCATTAAATGACAGCCAGCATAATGGCACTGAAAATACTGAAGCCCATAACAATTAGATTCTATAACATTTATTCTGGGACAAGGTGGTGGTTGGAAAATGTGTCAAGCTCGAGTGTTATGTTTCCCAATTAAAAGGCAAAGTTATAGTAATAGAGCAGAAAGCACATCAAGGCAGTCCTTATTGAAGACTTATCTAAATGCTTAAGAACTTGCAATAGAGCCTGATCATATCCCCAGGACATCCCAAACCACTTGAGTATCAATGAATTACTTGCGAAGTGCAGCCAGCATTATGTAGGCAAACATGGCCAATCTGTGCACAGTGACATCCCACAGTAGCACATGAAATAACCAGCCTCTTTATTGCTGATTAAGGAATGAATACCTGTAGCAAAGCTCAGCAGCTTTCAGAAGTGTGCCAGCAGTATTGGCCCCCACACTGCACCACAGCAGAGGGAAAGGCAACCACAAATTGAGAACTCATCACATATGAGCAGTGTAACATGCTTGGATGGAGTGAAAAATGCCTACTCTTCACCTATATGGAGATGTGCTCGACAGGTAACCATAGACCTGTACTATCAAATGCAAAATTTCATAGTTGTTCCAATTCGGCAAAGTATTGAGGGTTTTTCTACAACTGTGATCTAAAAGAACTATACACAACTACTGAATTTTACCATTCTATTGTGGTGTCTCTTACACAAAGCTACACCCTCTCTCTGGCTTCCTAGATATCCAGTGTCTTCTAATGCACACATTGCAGAGTTGCCGCTTCACAGGGGCAACTCAGCAGCCCCCATTATAGTAACATTGATCGATGGCTCAAGCCACATTTGAGAGACACTGGTCTGTGACCACTTTTGACCATTACCACCTAGAATAAATACACAGACTTTAACCCCCAACTACTTTGTAATTACACAGAGTCAGGCTTTTGTTACCAAAGGAGGACTATATTGATGATTGTATCCCTAAGCACCACTGTTAGCAACATCCTGGGTAATGTTCAATGACATTGCTGTACAGACTTATTCACCTATACACTGTAAACAGAAGTAAACATACATTATAGGACAATTTTGTGCAATAGGTTTCAATGTTAGTGCAAAAAAATTAGCCATTATTCAAACAAATTTCTTCTAATACTGAAAAATGGATCATAATTAAATAGCGTTAAGGGCTGGAATAAATGTTAACCCATTGAGCACTTGCTACTCAAACAAACAGATTTCTCTTAATTCATATTTGTTCTTTATTAGGTAAATATAGTTTAACAGCTCATGGTTTTATTCAAAAAGCAGTGCCAATTACAGAACACAATCAGAACTGAACATCGGAAATGAATGTTCAGGTGTTGGCAAGATGCAGTCCTCAATGGGTTAAAGGTCACTCATTACACAGGAGACAAGGGCACTGGCAACAGGAAATAGAATAAGATGTTGGTGCTTTTGGTGCAATTTGATTACACAATTGCCATCCCAATGGGTAGTTCATTCACACTGGGCGCGACATTTAAACATGTCCCACACCTGTTTCAGTGACTGCAGTTGGCATAAAGCAACTTGAAAACTAGTTTAATCCAATTGCCTATGGTAAACATGACCGACCGAGGTTGGCTGACCATAGCTTGTTAACCAGTCCACTATTGATGAGTCCTTGCCCTTTCCCAAATCCTGCCAAAAGAAATTCTAGCCAAGCGTGCTCGAATGCACAACCACAATTCAAGGGAGGTTCTGTTGACCAATCTTGTGAATGACCAGATTAAAAAAAGGAATGGTGGAAGAAGATTGTAAAGGCATGAAATCTACATTTGGAATAATTTGAGATGTAACAGGGAAAGATTTTCCCATGATGACTACCTTCACCATTCACACTGCTTCTCATAGTCATTGGCCTAAACAAATGAATATTGACGCAAAGGCCAAGGAAAATGGTTACTCTAGTTCAAACCCAGTGCTTCTACGGAAACATGATCTCCTACAACATTTAGATACCAAAACTGGTCTGTTCTGTCCTGGGCTCCCTGCAAGAACAGAGTGTCCTTGGCTTTGTAGTAGTACAACAGGAAGTAGTGATGGGTAACTCGGTGCTGTAAGTAAGTTAGCAGATTGCTCAAGCCACCAGACCATGGTAAATAAATGGAGAATGGCATGAATTTACCTCCACGGTGATTACATTCTCCTTTGAAATGAATCCAATAGCTCATTGTGTTCTCTCAACGTAACAAGAACAGCCCTGATGAATGGTCGAGAGCAGCTAGCGCTGTTCGCCAAAAATCTCTATTAAAGTTTATTGATTACATTATTCAACTTTGCCCACAAATGCACCAACATCATATTACACATGGAATGTTATTCAACATAGTTGCTGACCTCAACCAGGAATTGAATGAAAACTAACCCAAAAAGGTTGGATGAAGCCTTCATCGTATCCATCGGAGCGGAGACAAGCTAGAATATATGCGTAGTATAGCACAGAATTAGACATGGAATGTGAATGCAGAACATAGCTGGTCAGCCTCACTTAAAGCAACAGGCGTTCTATCCGAACGGATTGATATAATGCAATGAAGCACGAGGTTTTGCCAAAACACTTTAAAGCACAGCACAACTGCAGAAAATAGTGACTGGCAGCTTTGAAAGATTTTACACAATTTCGACCGTACATCAAGTGGCAATCCTTGGAACAGTCCTTTTACAGATGAGATGACAAATCAGAACGGTTGTCCGAATTTAACCCTTTACTCTCCAGGTAAGCCCAAGTGCCATTCGCACATAATAACCAAAAACGGCTTCCGTGTGACTTATATGACTAAAGCTTCCGACATGATTAGTGATGTTGTGGGATCCACAATGAGTGCCCCCAGCACTGGCTGGAGAAACAACTCCAACCCGACATGGTCACTGTTGACAACAAGGCCTCCAGCAAACCATTGTCTCCAGGATTCCTGTAGGAGCATATCAACTACCAGATCGTTGAGTGATGTTAGAACATGCTGCAAACTATGTTAGCGCTACATGTGTAGCTCTGTACAATGGACAACCAGCGTACTGGACTAAAACTGGGAAATTCATGAACCATTCTGTTCAGTAACCACTGGATTGCAGAACTAGCCCCCCACAGGTTGGTTTGATACTGGTACTAAGAGTAGATTTAAAAAAAGTTATTCTACCATGTTCCAGTTTAAAAGAGACCATATTCTACCATGTACATGACCATGCATTTGGTCTAAATATGCAGCATTTCCCTTTTTAAACACTTAACTATTTCTATTGGTGATAAAATATTTTCCTAAATTAGTGTTGCTAACTTTGTTAGATCCAAACCAGTAAGGATTATACATTCAGCTGCTGCCATCTAGGATTAGATAGATACAGATCAGGAATTTCACAGCCAAGCTGTGTAGACTGTAAATAGTAAAACAGTCAGTTCCCTCAAAGTGTTGCTTCCCCCCCATCGAGCCAAGTTATGTTGACATCTGTAACAATACCTCTCGACAGAGTTGGGGAGAAGGAAAAAAAAAGTGTCATCTACAATTATTGAACAAGATTTTAAAAATACACAGTAGAGCAGAAACTGGAGAGTGTTAACTAGAAATGACAGCAGGTCCAGAATATCTCTACTAGACAACCCTATCAGAAGAGGGTCAAACCCCAACCCAGCCAGAAGCACCAGCACTCAATTCTGATCAATTCACATGGCTATGTATCCATCCATTCATTCATTCAGGTCAAAGTCCATTAATGCACCAGAGAATCAAACAGCATAATTTCAATCTGAGTAATATAATGCGGTCCCTCAAGTGTTTGGGCTTCTCTTGGAAAGGCGCGAATCCGATTCGAACTTCCCGCAGCTGGAAAGACTCTGTGTAGTGCGGCTAAAACACAAAACGCAAGGGCAACTCCAACAAGTACTAAGAGACCCCGCCCAGTGTCAGCACATCGAAGCAAATGTCGCACACCCGCACAGGCTTGTTCAAATCAAACTTGATGATGGGAATTTCCTTCATCGAACACTTGTGACACAGCAATCGTCCACAGTGGCGGCTGTCGAGACAGAGAGGACTTGTATCAACAGAGAGCACAACTCCTGCAAACACTGCAACTTTTCAACTTTACGCCCACTAACAGTTTTCCGGCCCGCGCAGTGATCGGAAAGGTTCCATGTCGACCGCTCACTGGCTGTTACATTGTAAACACCGTGTATACGCAGACATTTAAAAGGGACCGGCCATTAAAGGAAGCAAGCCGTGTAGAACAAAGCACAGCTCACCGGGAACAATGCCCACCACATCACTTTATAAATGTTAGACTTTTAACGGTACCGATGTTCTTTGTTGGCTGCTTATAACACTAGGATAACATTTATTGCACACAATAACCCATTTATTCTTTTGGCTTATTTTTTGGGGGTGGGGGGTGGGAGGGGAAAGAGAGAAGAAGAGGAGAGGTATTTTTACCAACTGCTGATTATATAAAATGAGGGAAATTGGTTCAGAGAAGTTACTGAATTCAGAAAGCTGAATTAAACGGCTACAACTGAAGCTGAGGCACCAGTGCCACATCAATGACTATTGTTCCTGAAATGGAGGCCTGACCAGCACTCAGTAACTGCGTTGTACCAGTGAGCCCGAGCAGGTCGGCAGCAATGCCATTTAAAAAAAAGTCAACAAAGGCAGCAACTGAAGTATGTTCTCTGTACGCAACTGTTAAAGACTTGCTCCTTTCACAACCTGGCTTTTGAATGGGAGATTTTGCGCATGCACAAAATTTTTAAATGGTCCACGGATCCTGATAAAGGGACATCGCAACCAAATATTATCAGGTTACAAATGTAGAACCACCCTCAGACCAGGACAGGCTCAGCAGGTCAATCTGGTCAAAGTGGATGCTGTGCAAGTTGTTTTTTTGTGGAAAATTTCAGCCTCAATTTCAATCAGTGTATCGCTAAACTCTCTCCGCACAATCTGCAGCAGTAAAATATATTGGAGTTCACAAAAAGCAACTCACCAATGGTGTTTCCGCATAGTGACTCCAAACTTGGAAATGCACTCGAAACAGTTGGAGCCTTCACACCACGGAGGCTCCTTGGACAGCATGTCTGAAACAACATTAAAGTCAGTAACAGCGGGGACTGGGTGGTGACCAAGGTCACTGCTTGTAGGAGTTAAGTTATTGAGCAATTGGGCACTTTGCGTATCTAAGACGGCAGTCATATAGGTCTAGATCTCTTCACCCTAAATATAGACCATTAGTCTCAGCACCCTTTATGTTGATACCCGAGAATTTCAGGATGTAATGATGAAAATCCAACATTAGAAAAGGAAAGCCACAACCATAAACCTTCCCCGAGATACAATGTGATAAGTTCGTACTACCCCCAGCATCTCCCTCATGATATCTCAACCTCACCTCCCCTCCAAACTATCCCAAGGTACAGTGCACATGCACGCCCTCCCCATCACTCCATGTGGAGAGAAATTGGGAGCACCTTGGTTATGTGTACAGTAAACCCAGCTGGTACAGTATAGCAGCACTCTTAATACGTTAGCATGACTAAAATATGCCCCACACAGTTTGAGCCATACAGTAACACTACTGGTTCCTTGCCGGTCAGAGGTGTGGGAACAGTTACAATCATCAATACCATTTTAGGGCAGAATTTGAAGTTAATCAGATTTACTGTATGTGTGACCAAAATAGCAGAGCATCGTATAGGATCGACAAGATCCAGTAGTTTTATTAATGAGACAGGGAATTCATTATTGCAGAAACTGTGCGAGAATCCTCACTACCATTAAGCCTTTATCATTTATATTGAAAGTGAAACCCGAGCGGTCCCATTGCCTCTGGTGTGGTGTGGTGCTGAGCCACACAGTTGAAGGGGATTCCAGGTTTGATTTTGTTTGTGCAAAATTAACTGCTCTCAGCCAGGGAAGGAAAAGGAAAGTCATTTGGGGATTCTGCCCCGTAACCCTGACTAGAAGGGTGCATGGTGAGCAGAAGATAGACTTAAACTATCCATGGCCACACAGTTGAAGACTTGCTATCCAGGCTCAGACAGAAAGAACGATTACATGGCAAAGTACTGACGTGCTACCTCAGCTGCAGAACAATACCCTCCCAAAAAAGAGAAGAAAATCTTGGGGATAATTCGTCTAGAAGATTTCTTTTTTTAAAGTTTAAAGTTTAATCACATTAAAAGTCATGTTGCAGGATGCAAAACACAAAAAAAAACTTGCATTTATATAGCGTCTTTCACGATTACTGGGCATCTCAAAAGCGCTTTACATCCAATGAAGTACTTTTGGAGTGTAGCCTCTGTTTTAATGTGGAAAACGCAGCAGTCAATTTGCACACAGCAAGCTCCCACAAACAGCAATGTGATAATGACTAGATAATCTGTTTTTGTTATGTTGATTGAGGGATAAATATTGGCCAGGACACTGGGGATAATACCCCTGCTCCTCTTCAAAATAGTGGCATGGGATCTTTTAGTCCACCTGAGGGTTTAATGTCTCATCCGAAAAACGGCCCCACGAGACAGTGCAGCACTCCTTCAGTACTCCACTGGGAGTGTCAGCCTGGGTTTTGTGCTCAAGTCTCTAGAGTGGGGCTTGTCTCCATGACCTTCTGACTCAGAGGAGAGTGTGCTACCCACTGAGCCACAGCTGACACGGTGGTCAGGTGAGGTCACTGTTATTGGGCTCCACTGGACGGTGGGCTGAAGAAGCAAGAGTCAGATGACTAAAATCAGGCTTGTAATTGCGGTGATTTAAGACGTTACCTAGAAGCCGGAAGAGCAGTTGCTTCGTGGCCACCTGATAATTAAATATGTTGGTCCCCTGGTTGTTGTTGACTCCCAGGCGGGCCCCAGCTCGCACAATGGCTCGACACAGGTTGGCATTTCCCTTCATGTAGGCCAACAGCAGGGCTGCCAGGAAAAGGAGTCACAAGTTAAACCAGAAATACTGACAACACAAATACATGAATTATGAGGCTCAATGTCTATTCCCAATTCAACAAACTTTTAAAAGTTAAAACTGTAAACGGGAGAAGCCCCAGAACATTTTCCCGAAGAATGGAAAGGCCCAAGATTCTATTCAGCCCCTCGAACCTGATCTATCATCGAATCAGATCATGGCTGATCTGTACCTCAACTCCATTAAACAATAATCTATATTTATATGGTGTTATCAGACAAAAATAGACACCGCTAACAGAGGAGATATCAGGAGGGGTGACCAATCGCTTGGCAGGCAGCAGTCAATGCAGAGCATCAAGTATTGGGGAAAATAATGCAGCAACCAGAACACCACTCTGTTCATCAAATGTTAATTGACAAACAGCAATGTGATAACAAAAAAAAGTCAAAAATAAAATAATTTTTAAAAGTCTAACAGGCAACGGTTTTCTTTTGTACATTGTATGAAGAAGTTTGCAAATGACACTAAAATAGACTGTGTGGTTGTCAATGACGAAGAAAGCTGCGGACTGCAGGAAGATATCAATGTACTGGTCAGGTGGGCAGAACAGTGGCAAATGGAATTTAATCCGGATAAGTGTGAGGTAATGCATTTGGGGAGGTCGAACAAGGCAAGGGAATACACATTAAATGGTCAACATTGAGAAGTAGAGGAACAAAGGGACCTGGAGTGCAGGTCCACAGATCTCTGAAGGTAGCAGGGACAGGTAGATAAGGTGGTTAAGAAGGCATATGGAATACTTACCTTTATTAGTCGAGGCATGGAATACAAGAGCAAGGAGGTTATGCTTGAACTGTATAAAACACTGGTTAGACTGCAGCTGGAGTACTGTGTGCAGTTCTGGTCACCACATTACAGGAAAGATGTGATTGCACTGGAAAGGGTGCAGAGGAGATTTACAAGAATGTTGCCTGGACTGTAAAATTTTGGCTATGAGGAAAGATTGGAGATGCTGGGTCTGTTTTCTTTGGAACAGAGGAGCCTGAGAGGAGACCTGATTGAGGTGTATAAAATTATGAGGGGCCTGCATAGAGTGGATAGGAAGGACCCATTTCCCTTGGCAGAGGGGTCAACAACCAGGGAGCATAGATTTAAAGTAATTGAGGGGGGAAGGTTTAGAGGAGATACGAGGAGAAATTTTTTCACCCAGAGGGCGGTGGGGGTCTGGAACTTGCTGCTTGAAAGGGTGGTAGAGGCAGAAAGTCTTACCACATTAAAAAATTACTTGGATGTGCACTTAAGTGCCGCAACCTACTGGGCTATGGACCTAGAGCAGGAAAGTGAGATTAGGCTGGATAGCTCTTGGTCGGCCGGCACAGACACGATGGGCTGAAATGGCCTCCTTCCGTGCTGTAAATTTCTATGATTCTATGATCTTTTTGATAGCTGTTAGAACAGTATAAAACAAACAAGGGGGATAAACCACAATAACCAAGCATAGTGCAGAGGATGCTGTCAAGATGTAGAATCAGTTTGGGTGGAGATAGGAATAACAAGGGGAAGAAGTCACTGGTGGGCGTAGTCTAGAGGCCCCCCAACAGTAGCTACAAAGTTGGACGGAGTATAAATCAAGAAATAATGGAGGCTTGGAAGAAAGGTACGGCAATAATCGTGGGCGATTTTAATCTTCCTATTGATTGGACAAATCAAATTGGTCAAGGTAGCCTTGAGGAAGAGTTCATAGACTGTTTCCGGGATGGTTTCCTTGAACAGTACGTTGTGGAACCAAACAGGGAGCAGGCTTTCCTAGATCTGGTACTGTGTAATGAGACAGGATTAATATGATCTCACAGTAAAGGATCCTCTAGGAAAGAGTGATCATAGCATGGTTGAATTTCAAATTCAGTTGGAGAGTGAGAAAGTTGGATCCCAAATCAGTGTCCTGATCTTAAATAAAGGCGATTACAAAGGTATGAAGGCAGAGTTGGCTAAAGTGGACTGGGAAAATAGATTCAAATGTAAGACGGTTGATGAGCAGTGGCAGACATTTAAGGAGTTATTTCCTAACTCTCAACAAAAATATATTCCAGTGAGAAGGAAAGACTAAGAAGGGAGAACCATCCGTGGCTAACTAAGGAAGTAAAGGATGGTATCAATTTCAAAACAATGGCATACAAAGTGGCTAAGATTAGTGGGAGGCCAGAGGATTGGGAAATTTTTTAAAACCAACAAAGGACGACTAAAAAATAGAGGGGGAAGATAGAGTATGAGAATAAACTAGCAAGAAATAAAGAAACAGATAGTAAGAGCTTCTACAGGTATATAAAAAGGAAGTAAGTAACTAAAGTAAACATTGGTCCCTTGGAGGAGGAGACTGGGGAATTAATAATGGGGAACAGGGAAATGGCAGAGACTTCGAACAAATATTTTGTATCAGTCTTCACGGTAGAAGACACTAAAAACATTCCAATAAATGGATAATCAAGGGGCTAGAGGGAGGGAGGAACTTAAAACAATTACTATCACTAAATAAAAAGTATTCGGTAAAATAATGGAACTAAAGGTGGACAAGTCCTCTGGCTTGCATCCAAGGGTCTTAAAAGAAGTGGCTGCAGAGATTGTGGATGCATTGGTTGTAATCTACCAAAATTCCCTGCATTCTGGAGAGGTCCCAACGGATTGGAAAACCGCAACTATAACGCCCCTATTTAAAAAAGGAGGCAGACAGAAAGCAGGAAACTATAGACCAGTTAGCCTGACATCTGCCATTGGGAAAATGCTGGAGTCCATTATTAAGGAAGCAGTAGCAGGACATTTGGAAAAGCAAAATTCGGTCAGGCAGAGTCAGCATGGGTTTCTGAAGGGGAAGTCATGTTTGACAAATTTGCTGGAGTTCTTTGAGAATGTAACGAGTAGGGTGGATGAGGGGAAACCAGTGAATGTGGTGTATTTGGGTTTCCAGAAGGCATTCGATAAGGTGTCACATAAAAGGTTATTACACAAGATAAAAGCTCACGGGGTTGGAGGTAATATATTAGCAAGGATACCAGATTGGCTAACTAACAGAAAACAGAGAGTCGGTATAAATGGTTCATTTTCCAGTTGGCAAACGATAACTAGTGGGGTGCCATAAGGATCAGTGCTGGGGCCTCAACTATTTACAATCTATGTTAATGACTTGGATGAAGGGACCGAGTGTAATGTAGCCAAGTTTGCTGATGATACAAAGATGGGTGGGAAAGCAAGTTGTGAGGAGGACACAAAAAATCTGCGAAGGGATATAGACAGGCTAAGTGAGTGGGCAAACATTTGGCAGATGGAATATAATGTGGGAAAGTGTGAGGTTATTCACTTGGCAGGATAAATAATTAGCTTTTTTTATTTTAAGGGAGAGAAATTACAAAATGCTGCAGTACACAGGGACCTGGGGGTCCTTGTGCATGAAACACAAAGTTAGTATGCAGGTACAGCAAGTGATCAGGAAGGCAAATGGAATGTTGGCCTTTATTGCAAAGGGGATGGAGTATAAAAGCAGAGAAGTCCTGCTACAACTGTACAGGGTATTGGTGAGGCCACACCTGGGGTACTGCGTAAAGTCTTGGTCTCCTTATTTAAGGAGGGATATACTTGCATTGGAGGCAGTTCAGAGAAGGTTCACTGGGTTGATTCCTGAGATGAAGAGGTTGGCTAATAAAGAAAGGTTGAGCAGGTTGGGCCTATACTCATTGGAGTTTAGAAGAATGAGAGGTGATCTTATTGAAATGTATAAGATTCTGAGGGGGCTCGGCAAGATAGATGCAGAGAGGATGTTTCCCCTTGTGGGGAAATCTAGCACTAGGGGGCACAGTTTCAGAATAAGGGGTCGCTCATTTAGAACTGAGATGAGGAGGAATTTCTTCTGAGGGTTGTAAATCTGTGGAATTCTCTGCCCCAGAGAGCTGTGGAGGCTGGGTCATTGAATATATTTAAGGCAGAGACAGACAGATTTTTGAGCGATTAGAGAGTGAAGGGTTATGGGGAGCGGGCAGGGAAGTAGAGCTGAGCCCAAGATCAGATCAGCCATGATCTTATTAAATGACGGAGCAGGCTCGAGGGGCCAAATGGCTGACTCCTGATCTTTCTTACTTATGTTCTTGGGGTGCGGGAGATGAACCAGTCATCAAGACATGCGCAGGACATTTACACAACACAGGAGTGCGTCTGTGTTACCTGAAATCAGGCACCTGAGGCACTGAAATCACGAGATGAGCCTCTCCCACATTCTGGTTTTCCCTGATGTATACATTAATTGCGCTATACAAAAGCAAGTTGTTGCTGTTAATGATCTTTCCCAACTTTATCCTTTTCCTCCACTGAACTCTCCCTGTACCATACGCAGATTACAAGACCATCCTGTAACTCCGGGACACTGAACAGATATTCAATGTGCCCATGTCACCACCGACAACAAGAGGAAGGACTAGTATTTCCACCTCATCAATGGCTCCCCACCAATATTTCAGCCCAGACTTGTTCCAGTTCCAGGAATTGACAAAATTTCAAATGCTTCTGGGACCAGCCAGTATAACTCATTATTCAGCAATTTAGGAAAATTGAAAGATAAATCAGGAGGTGCCATAAGGTGACTACCTCAGGTAGCAATCACTGTAGACTCAGAACGATATATAGGAACCACTATATACATAAAATAGTTAGACTCAACATCAGTTACTTTTCCGATGAGCTGATTTTGCTGCTCAGTTGACCATCTACCTGTGTTCCCTTCGGAATCCGGCTTATCCAATGGGTAGTCGGCCATACATTCCAAGAAGAGCTCAAAGATGGTTGCTGCATTCTCCTTCCCATAATGTCCCAGGACATGCATAGGTGACTGACCCCTGTGAAGAACAAAAACAAAAAAGGTCAGATTACAAACAGCAGCAAGCGACACAAGTTGGTACAGGTATAGGAGCAAAGAGCTTTTCGGCTAAACGTTAATACTGGCGATACTAGCAGGCTCATCATTTTGCTTAACATTCCTCTCTACACTTTAAGGGAATTAACATCTGGATTAAAATGCAAACTTGCTAATTAATATCTCAAAGTAATTTCAAAATTCTTGCCTTCATTTCAAACATAAGAACATGCAGCAGGAGTCGGCCATTCGGCCCCTCGAGCCTGCTCTGCCATTTAACAAGATCATGGCTGATCTTCTACATCAACTCCACTTTCCAGTAGTGTCCCCATATCCCTTAACCCCCTTAGTTCACAAAAATGTATCGGCCTGTGTCTCGAATATAGTTTGTGACTCAGCATCCATAGCTCTCTGGGGTAGAGAATTCTGAAGATTCACAACCCTTTGAGTGAAGAAATTTCTCATCAGTCCTAAATGGCCAACCTCTTATTCTGAGACTGTGACCCCAAGTTCTAGATTCCCCAGCCAAGGGAAACATTTTCTCAGCATTAACCCTGTCAAGTCCCTTAAGAATTGTACGTGTTTCAATTAGATCACACCTCATTCTTCTAAACTCTAGGGCCTAGTCTACTCAATCTCTCCTCACGCCAGGAACCAGTCTAGTGAACCTTTGTTACACTCCCTCTAAGGCAAGTATGTCTTTCCTTGGGTAAGGAGACCAGAACTGTACACAGTACTCCAGGTGTGGCCTCACCAATGCCTTGTAAAATTATAGTAAGACTTCTTTACTCTTATACTTTAATCCCTTTGTAACAAAAGCAAACATACCATTTGCTTTCCTAATTGCTTGCTGAATGTGCAGGTTAACTTAGTGAGACATCCAGGTCCCTCTGAATGCAAATATTTCCCAGTCTCTCTCCATTCAAAAAATATTCTTTTTTTTTTCCCTACCAAAAAGTGAATAACTTTACACTTCCCCATAATGTATTCCATTTGCCATGTTCTGCCCACCTGTCTATATCTCTCCACAGCCTCTTCGCGTCTTTCTCAAGCGTACTTTTCCACCCAACTTGGATACGTTACACTCAGTCCCTTCATCTAGGTGCACAAGGTTGATTCCAGAGATGAGGGGGTTGACTTATGAGGAAAGGTTGAGTAGGTTGGGCCTCTACTCATTGGAATTCAGAAGAATGAGAGGCGATCTTATCGAAACATAAAAGATTATGAGGGGGCTGGACAAGGTGGATACAGAGAGGATGTTTCCACTGATGGGGGAGACTAGAACTAGAGGACATGATCTTAGAATAAGGGGCCATCCATTTAAAAAGAGATTAGGAGAAATTTCTTCTGTGGAATTCACTGCCTCAGAGAGCTGTGGAAGCTGGGACATTAAATACATTTAAGACAGAAATACAGTTTCTTAAACAATAAGGAAATAAGGGGTTATGGGGAGCGGGCGGGGAAGTGGACCTGAATCCATGATCGGATCAGCCATGATTGTATTGAATGGCTGAGCAGGCTCGAGGGGCTGTATGGCCGACTCCTGCTCCTATTTCTTATGTTATGTTCTTATATTAATACTGTAAATAGCTGAGGCCCACGCACCGATTCTGGCGGTACAACCTGCAAATCCGAAAAAGTCCCGTTTATTCCTACTCTGTTTTCTGTCCATTAACCAATCCATGCTGATATATTACCCCCAACCCCACGAGTTCTAATTTTGTGCAATAACCTGGTGTGGTATATTTTTGAAAATCTAAATACACTACATCCACTGGTACCCCCTTATCCATCCTACTAGTTACATCTTCAAAAAACTAACATTTGTCAAACACTATTTCTGTTTCATAAAACCAGGTTGACTCTGCTTAATCATATTACGATTTTCTAAGTGCCCTGTTACCACGTCACTAATAATAGATCCCATGGCTGCCGCATCTCTGCTCCTTTTATGGCCCCGACCTGCTGCTGGTGTTCTCCCGCAGGTCAGGGTCTCCATAGGCAGCGTGGAGGTCCAGACCTGCGTGAGAACAATAGCGGCAGGTTGGGGCCATAAAAGGAGCAGCGAGCAGCAGCCATGGGCGGCATACCACTTCAGGGAGCAGCGCGAGCTGGTGCAGGAGGGCGACAGTAGCGAAGAGTGACGTCATCAAGGTCCAGGTCGGTGATTGCAGCATGGGCAGATACTGCAGGAGCAGTGGGAGACTGTGGAGGGATGTGATCGTGGCCCAGGAAAGGCGTGAGTTCGGGGCCAGGGGCAGCACGGGCCAGCCCACACTAGGTCCGTGCAGCAGAGCAGGTTTCCAGTCGTCTTGGATAACCCTTGCCACCGGATTAAGACCTAGCTCTGTCAAGCCCGTGTGGTGGCTGGGGTGCAACGGCCACCACACGTTAAAAAAATCCACGCACCGGCATCTTCCACCCTTCAGGATGTAGTTCAGGACCTGGAATATTAGGTCCTTCATTGAAACACCTGTGAACTCATCCTTTTTTGGCGTGGAAGCAAGTCATCCTTGTTTCGAGGGACTGCCTATGATGATGAATAATAGATTCCAGCATTTTGTCTACTACTGATGTCAGGCTAACTGGCCTATAGATCCCCATTTTTTTCTCTTCCTCCTTTCTTAAATAGCAGGGTTGTACTTGCTACCTTCCAATCCTTGGCGACTGTTCTAGAATCTAGGGAATTCTGGAAGATTAATACCAGGGCATTCACTATCTCTGCAGCTAACTCTTAAAACCCAAGGATGCAAGTTGTCAGGTCTAGGGGATTTATCGTCACTTTAGTCCCATTAATTTCTCCAGTATTGTCTTTACCTATACTGATTCCTTTAAGTTGCTCATTCCCTCCAGACCCTTGGTTCCCCATTATTTCAGGAATGTTTTTGTGTATTTTACTGTGAAGACAGATACAAAGTATGTGTTTAATGTCTCTGCCATTTACTTATTGCCCATTGTAATTCCTCCCGTTTCTGCCTCTAATGGGCCCACATTTACTTTCATTAACCTCTTCCTATTTACATACCTATTGAAACATTTACAATCTGTTTTTATCTCTTGCTAATTCACTGTCTTTTTTTCTCTCATCAATTTCTTGGTCCTCCTTTGCTGAATTCTCAATCCTCTTTTGGCAGCATTATAAGCCTCTTCCTTTGATCAAATATTATCTAACTTGTTATCCACAATTGAACCACTTTTCCTGTGGGATTTGTGTGTCTGAAAGGAATATATATTTGTTGTAAATGATGTACTAATTCTTTAAATGCTAGTCATTGCTTTTCTAGTCATACCTTCTAATGTAGTTTCCTAATCTACCTTAGCCAACTCTCCCCTCATACCTACATAGTTTGCTTGCTTTAGATTTAAGACCCTAGTTTTGGACTTAACAAAATCACTTTCAAACTCAATATAAAATTTTATTATATTATGGTCACTTCCCTAAAGGCCCCTTTACTACAAGGTTATTAATTAACCCTTTATCATTGCACAATACTAGATCTAAAATAGCCTGTTCCTTAGTTGGTTCCTGAACATACTGATCTAGAAAACTCTCTGTATACCTTCCATGAATTCATCCTCCATACTATTACTGCAAATTTAGTTTGCCCAATCTATATGTAGATTAAAGTCCCCCATGATTACTATATTACCCTAGTTATATGCACCTCTAATTTCCTGATTTATACGCTGCAGTGCATTACCACGACTATTTGGGGCCTAGAAACAACTCCCACCAATGTTTTCAGCCCCTTGCTGTTCCTTGGCTCTACCCAAACTGATTCTTCTACTTGATTTTCAGAGCCAAGATCCTTTCTTTCTACTGTCTTTATCCCATCCTTTATCAGGGCTCTTCCTTTTCCATTTTGCCTATCTCTTCTAAAAGTTAAGCATCCTGGAATATTTAGTTCCCAATCTTGGTCGCTGACATGTACGCTGTATGCCGACGACACCCAGCTCTACCTCACCACCACTTCTCTCGACCCCTTTACGGTATCTAAATTGTCAGACTGCTTGTCCGACATCCAGTACTGGATGAGCAGAAATTTTCTCCAATTAAATATTGGGAAGACCAAAGCCATTGTCTTTGGTCCCTGCCACAATCTGTGTTCTCTAGCCACTGACTCCATCCTTCTCCCTAGTATCTGTCCGAGGCTGAACCAGGTTCCTTGCAATCTAGGAGTGATATTTGACCTCGAAATGAGCTTCCGGCCACATATCCATGGCCATAACTAAAACCACCTATTTCAACCTACGTAACATCGCCCGTCACTACCTCTGCCTCAGCTCATCTCCTCCAGCAACCCCCCCCGCCCCACCCAGAGATGTCTGCGCTCCTCAAATTCTCCTTGAGCATCCCGGATTATAATTGTTCAACAATTGGTGGTTGTGCCATCAGCTGCCTGGGCCCCAAGCTCTGGAACTCCCTCCCCAAACCCCTCTATCCTCCATTAGGATGCTCCTTAAAACCTACATCTTTGACCAAGCTTTTCTGCTGTAATTTCTTCTTATGTGGCTCGGTGTCGAATTTATTTGTTTTGTCTTAAAGCACTGCTGTGAAGCGCCTTGGGACATTTTACTATGTTAAAGGCGCAATATAAATACAAGTTGTTGGAGTTCATTTTGCAACCACGTCTCCGTAATGGCTATTAGATCGAACCTATTACTTTCAATCTGTGCTATTAATTCATCTAGTTTGCTGCCAATGCTTCACGCATTCCGATATGGCGCCTTTAGCTTTGACTTTTTAAAATTTTGAGTCACTGAAGTCAGTGATGCCCTATTACCTGTGTTACTCTCTTTCCCTTCCTGACCCACTCTGCTTATTTTTACCTAAAACTCTACTCTGCTCTGGAACCTTGACATTTCCCTTGCTGCTTTTAAATGTACTCTTTCCTGAATCCTCCATCGCCCCTCTCTCCCCACCCTCTTCATTACTATAAAGCCCTGTCTACTGCCCTAGTTATTCGATTCACCAGGACACTGGTTCTAGCCTGGTTTAAGTGGAGCCCGTCCCAACTTTCCTAGTACTGGTGCCAGTGGCCCATGAAGTGAAACCCCTTCCTCCCACACCACTCTAAGCCACGCATTTAACCTTCTAATCTGTTTATCCCTATGGCTCAGGTCACAATCCAGAGATTATTACCTTTGAGCTTCTGCTTTTTAAATTTGGACTCCCAACTCCTCAAACTCTCAGCAGAACCTCATTCCTAGTTCTACCTGTCGTATCCCTGGTCATATTTCAGTCCACATACAGTCATGGTCCAAGGAGGCAACACGAGTATTTTATGTACATACACTGAACAGGTTATTTTCAAACCAATCTACTCAACTTTATCTACTCTTAGCATGAAATTACAGCAAGGTTTCCACAAGTCCCTAACCCAGGCCATTAACAAATCACCAGTCATTGCCAGATATCAATTAAAAGATTTGGTCACATTTTTGAGGAAGTACTTAATCACAAATGTCGGAAATCGAATCAACAATGGAATTATTTATCAAGTAAAAGGACAGAGAAATCAGCGTGTTAATTTTTCCTCCCATTAACTGATCATACCTCACATTGAAGACTTCAGCATCGACGCTACATTCGGTGAGGAGAACACGTACTACATTGAGGCGTCCATGCATAACTGCCAGGTGAAGGGCTGAAAAACAACGGCACGTAAAGGCTAAGTGGATCAATTCAGCCAACGCAGGAAGCGTAAACGCACAAAGAATAAATAAAAGTAGCCCTGCTCATGTGACTGCTTATTTATAAAATACATTTCCCATATTCACAAGCTCAGTATAGTCTTTCTCCTTCCAGCGTATCACCATGAGGATTGCTTTCAAAAAGCAAGTGATTATCCAATCTGACCAGCTCTAAAAGCACATCCAACAGCTGGTATCGTGGATGAATTACTGAGCCGGACTGTATTAAGAAGTTGGACAACAGCAGATCCACACATCAGTTACCCACGTCCCTGCACCAAGTTCAGTAACTTCACACCAGCTTCCGTCAAGTTATCAGCAATCATTTTTGAAAAAACAACAATGGAGGAGGAGCAAGGAGAAAAAAAATGGAAATCTGCAGCTGTTAAACCACATCATTGGTCTACAGTGAAGCTTTACTCTGCACTGTGACACTTGGTCTTTTGAGAAAGTATTCCATTCTCCAACATGGATGCTCATTCCAATGAGTACAATATTTAACCCCTCATCTCATCTCTTTCCCCACCCCCCCCAACTCCTAAAACATGACGACACTCAAAGTTTGTTCATCCGGAATCAAAAGGTCACTGTGCTGTGAATCTGGCTGAATATTAAGTTAAGGATGATGGTTTGCAACGCCTCGTAAACTTTTGATTCAGACTCTGCATCTACACCCCAGCAGGTCATCAGCTGTTGTCAGGCAACATTGTGGCTTTGGCCCCAACACTGATGCTCAACCTTGGGAGGCAGGGGTAATTGCTGTTTGTGGGAGCTTGCTTGTGCGCAAATTGGCTGCCACGTTTCAACAGTAACTACACTCCAAAAAGTACTTAATTGGCTGTAAAGCGCTTTGAGATGTCCGGTGGTCGTGAAAGACACTATATAAATCCAAGTCTTTCTCTTTTAATAACAGTAGCACAGTGAGTAGTGAGCCAGCAGTTCTGGTCCTGAACCCTTTCTTGGATGATGGCCAGCAATCTGCCCCAACACCCTTGCTGCTGCATTCAATCCTCCAGGTTACCAGCCTTAACCTCCCCATCGACATCCCCACTAATCTGACACCAACTGCAGACTAATCATACAGGTCTGCACTTAACCACTAACTGTACACTTCAGCAGCATCTTCACCACCACCTCTAATCTCTTCGACAGAACTATCAGTTCCACATGTGCATGCTCTTTATCCGCTCTGAACACAGCACCATATCCAGCCTCTGACGGAGGCCAATTATTTGCACCATTATAGTCGAGTCCAAGGCTTGCTGTCAACTTTCATTATGCAAATCAACAATTTACCTGCCCCTCCTCCCATTCCTCTACCGTTCACTGCCTGTCCCTTCGCTCATCATTTATCTGCTCCAGCTGTTGTTGTGATGCATCCATCAT
>NW_027252838.1:0-20562 GCF_044704955.1 Pristiophorus japonicus
CACACTGCCCCCACCACACTGTCCCCCCCCCCCACACACTGCCCCCCCCACACACTGCCCCCTCACACTGTCCCCTCCCCCCACACTGTCCCCCCCACACTGTCCCCTCCCCACACACTGCCCCCCCTCCCCACACACTGCCCCCCCTCCCACACTGTCCCCTCCCCACACACTGCCCCCCCCACACACTGCCCCCCCCCACACTGTCCCCTCCCCACACACTGCCCCCTCCACACGTCCCCTCCCCACACACTGCCCCCCCCCACACACTGTCCCATCCCCACACACTGACCCCCCCACACACTGTCCCCCCCACACACTGCCCCCCCACACACACTGCCCCCCCACACACACTGCCTCCCCCACACACTGCCCCCCACCACACACTGCCCCCCACCACACACTGCCCTCCCCACCACACACTGCCCCCCACCACACACTGCCCTCCCCACCACACACTGCCCCCCCACACCACACACTGCCCCCCCATGCACTGCCCCCCCCACGCACTGCCCCTCCCCACACACTGCCCCCCCACACACACTGCCCCCTCCCCACACACTGCCCCTCCCCACACACTGCCCCCCCCACACACTGCCACCCCACACACACTGCCCCCCCACACACACACTGCCCCCCCCACACTGTCCCCTCCCCACACACTGCCCCCCCCACACACTGCACCCACCACACACTGCCCCCCCACACACTGCCCCCCCCACACACTGCCCCCCCCCCCCACACACTGCCCCCCCCACACACTGCCCCCACACAGTCCCCTCACCACACACTGCCCCCCCCCACCCCACACTGTCCCCTCCCCCACACACTGTCCCCTCCCCACACACTGCCCCCCCCCCACACTGTCCCCCCCCCCACACTGTCCCCCCCACACACTGTCCCCCCCACACTGTCCCCTCCCCACACACTGCCCCCCCACACACACTGCCCCCCCACACACTGCACCCACCACACACTGCCCCCCCACACACTGCCCCCACCACACTGTCCCCCCCCCACACACTGCCCCCCCCACACACTGCCCCCTCACACTGTCCCCTCCCCACACACTGCCCCCCCTCCCCACACACTGCCCCCCCTCCCCACACACTGCCCCCCCCCCCCACACTGTCCCCTCCCCACACACTGCCCCCTCCACACGTCCCCTCCCCACACACTGCCCCCCCCACACACTGCCCCCCCCCCACACACTGCCCCCCCCCACACACTGTCCCATCCCCACACACTGACCCCCCCACACACTGTCCCCCCACACACACTGCCCCCCCACACACACTGCCCCCCCACACACACTGCCTCCCCCACACACTGCCCCCCCACCACACACTGCCCCCCCCACACACTGCCTCCTCACACTGTCCCCACCCCCACACTGCCCCCCCCACACTGTCCCCTCCCCACACACTGCCCCCCCTCCCCACACACTGCCCCCCCTCCCACACTGTCCCCTCCCCACACACTGCCCCCACCTCACACACTGCCCCCACCACACACTGCCCCCCCCCACACACTGTCCCCCCCGACACACTGCCCCCTCCACACTGCCCCCCCCACACTGTCCCCTCCCCACACACTGCCCCCCCACACTGTCCCCTCCCCACACACTGTCCCCCCTCACACACTGTCCCTTCCCCACACACTGTCCCCTCCCCACACACTGCCCCCCCATACACTGCCCCCCCACACATTGCCCCCCCACACTGTCCCCACCCCACACACTGCCCCCCCCCCACACACTGTCCCATCCCCACACACTGCCCCCCCCCCCCCCACACACTGTCCCCCCCCACACACTGTCCCCTCCCCACACACTGTCCCCTCCCCACACACTGTCCCCCCCCACACACTGCCCCCTCCCCACACACTGCCCCCTCCCCACACACTGCCACCCCACACACACTGCCCCCCCACACACACACTGCCCCCCCCACACTGTCCCCTCCCCACATACTGCCTCCCCCCACACTGTCCCCTCCCCACATACTGTCCCCCCCCCACACACTGTCCCCCCCACACACACTGTCCCCCCCACACTGTCCCCTCCCCACACACTGCCCCCCCCCCACACTGTCCCCTCCCCACACACTGCCCCCTCCACACTGCCCCTCCCACACTGTCCCCACCCCACACATTTCCCCCTCCACACTGCCCCCCAAACACTGTCTCCCCCCCACACTGTCCCCTCCCCACACACTGCCCCCCCCCAACATTGCCCCCCCCCACACTCTGCCCCCCCCACACTGTCCCCTCCCCCCACACTGTCCCCCCCACACACTGCCCCCCCCACACACTGTCCCATCCCCACACACTGCCCCCCCCACACACTGCCCCCCCACACTGTCCCCTCCCCACACACTGCCCCCCCCACACTGTCCCCTCCCCACACACTGCCCCCCCACACTGTCCCCTCCCCACACACTGCCCCCCCCGCACACACTGCCCCCCCCATATTGCCTCCCCCTCCCACACTGTCCCCCCCCACACACTGTCCCCCCCCACACACTGCCCCCCCCCCCCACACACTGTCCCATCCCCACACACTGCCCCCCCCCCCACACACTGTCCCCCCCCCACACTGTCCCCTCCCCCTACACTGTCCCCTCCCCACACACTGCCCCCCCACACACACTGCCCCCCCCACACACTGCACCCACCACACACTGCCCCCCCACACACTGCCCCCCCCACACACTGCCCCCCCCACACACTGCCCCCACACAGTCCCCTCACTACACACTGCCCCCCCCCCACCCCACACTGTCCCCTCCCCACACACTGTCCCCTCCCCACACACTGCCCCCCCCCACACTGTCCCCCCCCCACACTGTCCCCCCCCACACTGTCCCCTCCCCACACACTGCCCCCCCACACACACTGCCCCCCCCACACACTGCACCCACCACACACTGCCCCCCCACACACTGCCCCCACCACACTGTCCCCCCCCCACACACTGCCCCCCCCACACACTGCCCCCCACACACTGTCCCCTCCGCACACTCTGCCCCCCCCACACTGTCCCATCCCCACACACTGCCCCCCTCCACACACTGCCCCCCCCACAATGCCCCCCCCACACACTGCCCCCACCACACTGTCCCCCCCCCACACACTGCCCCCCCACACTGTCCCCTCCCCACACATTACCCCCCCACACACTGCCCCCCCCACACTGTCCCCTCCCCCCACACTGTCCCCTCCCCCCACACTGTCCCCCCACCACACACTGCCCCCCCCACACTGTCCCCTCCCCACACACTGCCCCCCCCACACACTGCCCCCCCCCCCACACTGTCCCCTCCCCACACACTGCCCCCTCCACACGTCCCCTCCCCACACACTGCCCCCCCCACACACTGCCCCCCCACCACACACTGTCCCATCCCCACACACTGACCCCCCCACACACTGTCCCCCCACACACACTGCCCCCCCACACACACTGCCTCCCCCACACACTGCCCCCCACCACACACTGCCCCCCACCACACACTGCCCCCCACCACACACTGCCCTCCCCACCACACACTGCCCCCCCACACCACACACTGCCCCCCCACGCACTGCCCCCCCCACGCACTGCCCCTCCCCACACACTGCCCCCCCCACACACTGCCCCCCCACACACACTGCCCCCTCCCCACACACTGCCCCCTCCCCACACACTGCCCCCTCCCCACACACTGCCCCCTCCCCACACACTGCCCCCCCACACACTGCCACCCCACACACACTGCCCCCCCACACACTGTCCCCCCCCACACACTGCCCCCCCCACACTGTCCCCCCCCCACACACTGCCCCCCCCACACTGCCCCCTCCCCACACACTGTCCCCCCCCCCACACACTGCCCCCCCCACACTGTCCCCTCCCCACATACTGCCTCCCCCCACACTGTCCCCTCCCCACATACTGTCACCCCCCACACACTGTCCCCCCCACACACACTGTCCCCCCCACACTGTCCCCTCCCCACACACTGCCCCCCCCCACACTGTCCCCTCCCCACACACTGCCCCCTCCACACTGCCCCTCCCACACTGTCCCCTCCCCACACATTTCCCCCTCCACACTGCCCCCCCAACACTGTCTCCCCCCCACACTGTCCCCTCCCCACACACTGTCCCCCCCCCAACATTGCCCCCCCCCACACACTGCCCCCCCCACACTGTCCCCTCCCCCCACACTGTCCCCCCCACACACTGCCCCCCCCACACACTGTCCCATCCCCACACACTGCCCCCCCCACACTGCCCCCCCCTCCCACACTGTCCCCCCCCACACACTGTCCCCCCCCACACAATGCCCCCCCACCCCCACACACTGTCCCTTCCCCACACACTGTCCCTTCCCCACACACTGTCCCTTCCCCACACACTGTCCCCTCCCCACACACTGCCCACCCCCCCACACACTGCCCCCTCATACACTGCCCCCCCACACATTGCCCCCCCCACACACTGCCCCCCCACCACACATGGCCCCCCCCCACCACACAGCCCCCCCACCACACACTGCCCCCCACACACTGCCCCCCCCACACACTGCCCCCCCCCCACACACTGCCCCCCCCCACACACTGCCCCCTCCCCACACACTGCCCCCCCCACATACTGCCCCCCCACACTGCCCCCCCCACCCCACACTGTCCCCTCCCCACACACTGTCCCCTCCCCACACACTGCCCCCCATCCACACTGTTCCCCCCCTACACTGTCCCGTCCCCCCCCCACACTGTCCCCTCCCCACACACTGCCCCCCCACACACACTGCCCCCCCCACACACTGCCCCCTCACACTGTCCCCACCCCCACACTGCCCCCCCCACACTGTCCCCTCCCCACACACTGCCCCCCCTCCCCACACACTGCCCCCCCCTCCCACACTGCCCCTCCCCACACACTGCCCCCACCTCACACACTGCCCCCCCACACACACTGCCCCCCCACACACACTGCCCCGCCCCACACACTGTCCCCCCCGACACACTGCTCCCTCCACACTGCGCCCCCCACACTGTCCCCTCCCCACACACTGCCCCCCCACACTGTCCCCTCCCCACACACTGTCCCCCCCCACACACTGTCCCTTCCCCACACACTGTCCCCTCCCCACACACTGCCCCCCCATACACTGCCCCCCCACACATTGCCCCCCCACACTGTCCCCACCCCACACACTGCCCCCCCCCCACACACTGTCCCATCCCCACACACTGCCCCCCCCCCCCCACACACTGTCCCCCCCCACACACTGTCCCCTCCCCACACACTGTCCCCCCCCACACACTGTCCCCTCCCCACACACTGCCCCCCACCACACACTGCCCTCCCCACCACACACTGCCCCCCCACGCACTGCCCCCCCACGCACTGCCCCTCCCCACACACTGCCCCCCCACACACACTGCCCCCTCCCCACACACTGCCCCCTCCCCACACACTGCCCCCTCCCCACACACTGCCCCCCCCACACACTGCCACCCCACACACACTGCCCCCCCACACACACACTGCCCCCCCCCACACTGTCCCCTCCCCACATACTGCCTCCCCCCACACTGTCCCCTCCCCACATACTGTCACCCCCCACACACTGTCCCCCCCACACACAATGTCCCCCCCACACTGTCCCCTCCCCACACACTGCCCCCCCCCCACACTGTCCCCTCCCCACACACTGCCCCCTCCACACTGCCCCTCCCACACTGTCCCCACCCCACACATTTCCCCCTCCACACTGCCCCCCAAACACTGTCTCCCCCCCACACTGTCCCCTCCCCACACACTGCCCCCCCCCCAACATTGCCCCCCCCCACACACTGCCCCCCCCACACTGTCCCCTCCCCCCACACTGTCCCCCCCCCACACTGTCCCCCCCACACACTGCCCCCCCCACACACTGTCCCATCCCCACACACTGCCCCCCCACACACTGCCCCCCCACACTGTCCCCTCCCCACACACTGCCCCCCCCACACTGTCCCCTCCCCACACACTGCCCCCCCCACACTGTCCCCTCCCCACACACTGCCCCCCCCGCACACACTGCCCCCCCCACATTGCCCCCCCCTCCCACACTGTCCCCCCCCACACACTGTCCCCCCCCACACACTGCCCCCCCCCACACACTGTCCCATCCCCACACACTGCCCCCCCCCCCCACACACTGTCCCCCCCCCACACTGTCCCCTCCCCCCACACTGTCCCCTCCCCCCACACTGTCCCCTCCCCCCACACTGTCCCCTCCCCACACACTGCCCCCCCACACACACTGCCCCCCCCACACACTGCACCCACCACACACTGCCCCCCCACACACTGCCCCCCCCACACACTGCCCCCCCCACACACTGCCCCCACACAGTCCCCTCACTACACACTGCCCCCCCCCACCCCACACTGTCCCCTCCCCACACACTGTCCCCTCCCCACACACTGCCCCCCCCCACACTGTCCCCCCCCCACACTGTCCCCCCCCCACACTGTCCCCCCCCACACTGTCCCCTCCCCACACACTGCCCCCCCACACACACTGCCCCCCCCACACACTGCACCCACCACACACTGCCCCCCCACACACTGCCCCCACCACACTGTCCCCCCCCCCCACACACTGCCCCCCCCACACACTGCCCCCTCACACTGTCCCCTCCCCCCACACTGTCCCCCCCACACTGTCCCCTCCCCACACACTGCCCCCCCTCCCCACACACTGCCCCCCCTCCCACACTGTCCCCTCCCCACACACTGCCCCCCCCACACACTGCCCCCCCCCACACTGTCCCCTCCCCACACACTGCCCCCTCCACACGTCCCCTCCCCACACACTGCCCCCCCCCCACACACTGTCCCATCCCCACACACTGACCCCCCCACACACTGTCCCCCCCACACACTGCCCCCCCACACACACTGCCCCCCCACACACACTGCCTCCCCCACACACTGCCCCCCACCACACACTGCCCCCCACCACACACTGCCCTCCCCACCACACACTGCCCCCCCACACCACACACTGCCCCCCCCACACTGTCCCCTCCCCACACACTGCCCCCCCACACACACTGCCCCCCCACACACTGCACCCACCACACACTGCCCCCCCACACACTGCCCCCACCACACTGTCCCCCCCCCACACACTGCCCCCCCCACACACTGCCCCCTCACACTGTCCCCTCCCCACACACTGCCCCCCCTCCCCACACACTGCCCCCTCCCCACACACTGCCCCCCCTCCCCACACACTGCCCCCCCCCCCACACTGTCCCCTCCCCACACACTGCCCCCTCCACACGTCCCCTCCCCACACACTGCCCCCCCCCACACACAGCCCCCCCCCACACACTGCCCCCCCCCACACACTGTCCCATCCCCACACACTGACCCCCCCACACACTGTCCCCCCACACACACTGCCGCCCCACACACACTGCCCCCCCACACACACTGCCTCCCCCACACACTGCCCCCCCACCACACACTGCCCCCCCCACACACTGCCCCCTCACACTGTCCCCACCCCCACACTGCCCCCCCCACACTGTCCCCTCCCCACACACTGCCCCCCCTCCCCACACACTGCCCCCCCTCCCACACTGCCCCCTCCCCACACACTGCCCCCACCTCACACACTGCCCCCACCACACACTGCCCCCCCCCCACACACTGTCCCCCCCGACACACTGCCCCCTCCACACTGCCCCCCCCACACTGTCCCCTCCCCACACACTGCCCCCCCACACTGTCCCCTCCCCACACACTGTCCCCCCTCACACACTGTCCCTTCCCCACACACTGTCCCCTCCCCACACACTGCCCCCCCCATACACTGCCCCCCCACACATTGCCCCCCCACACTGTCCCCACCCCACACACTGCCCCCCCCCACACACTGTCCCATCCCCACACACTGCCCCCCCCCCCCACACACTGTCCCCCCCCACACACTGTCCCCTCCCCACACACTGTCCCCCCCCACACACTGTCCCCTCCCCACACACTGCCCCCCACCACACACTGCCCTCCCCACCACACACTGCCCCCCCACACCATACACTGCCCCCCCACGCACTGCCCCCCCACGCACTGCCCCTCCCCACACACTGCCCCCCCACACACACTGCCCCCTCCCCACACACTGCCCCCTCCCCACACACTGCCCCCTCCCCACACACTGCCACCCCCACACACTGCCACCCCACACACACTGCCCCCCCACACACACACTGCCCCCCCCACACTGTCCCCTCCCCACATACTGCCTCCCCCCACACTGTCCCCTCCCCACATACTGTCCCCCCCCCACACACTGTCCCCCCCACACACACTGTCCCCCCCACACTGTCCCCTCCCCACACACTGCCCCCCCCCCCACACTGTCCCCTCCCCACACACTGCCCCCTCCACACTGCCCCTCCCACACTGTCCCCACCCCACACATTTCCCCCTCCACACTGCCCCCCAAACACTGTCTCCCCCCACACTGTCCCCTCCCCACACACTGCCCCCCCCCAACATTGCCCCCCCCCACACACTGCCCCCCCCACACTGTCCCCTCCCCCCTCACTGTCCCCCCCACACACTGCCCCCCCCACACACTGTCCCATCCCCACACACTGCCCCCCCCACACACTGCCCCCCCACACTGTCCCCTCCCCACACACTGCCCCCCCCACACTGTCCCCTCCCCACACACTGCCCCCCCCACACTGTCCCCTCCCCACACACTGCCCCCCCCGCACACACTGCCCCCCCCATATTGCCTCCCCCTCCCACACTGTCCCCCCCCACACACTGTCCCCCCCCACACACTGTCCCCCCCCACACACTGCCCCCCCCCCACACACTGTCCCATCCCCACACACTGCCCCCCCACCACACACTGTCCCCCCCCCACACTGTCCCCTCCCCCTACACTGTCCCCTCCCCACACACTGCCCCCCCACACACACTGCCCCCCCCACACACTGCACCCACCACACACTGCCCCCCCACACACTGCCCCCCCCACACACTGCCCCCCCCACACACTGCCCCCACACAGTCCCCTCACTACACACTGCCCCCCCCCCACCCCACACTGTCCCCTCCCCACACACTGTCCCCTCCCCACACACTGCCCCCCCACACTGTCCCCCCCCACACTGTCCCCCCCCCACACTGTCCCCCCCCACACTGTCCCCTCCCCACACACTGCCCCCCCACACACACTGCCCCCCCCACACACTGCACCCACCACACACTGCCCCCCCACACACTGCCCCCACCACACTGTCCCCCCCCCACACACTGCCCCCTCACACTGTCCCCTCCCCCCACACTGTCCCCCCCACACTGTCCCCCCCCCACACACTGTCCCCTCCCCACACACTGCCCCCCACACACTGTCCCCTCCGCACACTCTGCCCCCCCCACACTGTCCCCTCCCCCCACACTGTCCCCCCCACACTGTCCCCCCCCCACACACTGTCCCCTCCCCACACACTGCCCCCCTCCACACACTGCCCCCCCCACAATGCCCCCCCCACACACTGCCCCCACCACCACTGTCCCCCCCCCACACACTGCCCCCCCACACTGTCCCCTCCCCACACATTACCCCCCCACACACTGCCCCCCCCACACTGTCCCCTCCCCCCACACTGTCCCCTCCCCCCACACTGTCCCCCCACCACACACTGCCCCCCCCACACTGTCCCCTCCCCACACACTGCCCCCCCCCCACACTGCCCCCCCCCCCACACTGTCCCCTCCCCACACACTGCCCCCTCCACACACTGCCCCCCCACCACACACTGTCCCATCCCCACACACTGACCCCCCCACACACTGTCCCCCCACACACACTGCCCCCCCACACACACTGCCTCCCCCACACACTGCCCCCCACCACACACTGCCCCCCACCACACACTGCCCCCCACCACACACTGCCCCCCACCACACACTGCCCTCCCCACCACACACTGCCCCCCCACACCACACACTGCCCCCCCACGCACTGCCCCCCCCACGCACTGCCCCTCCCCACACACTGCCCCCCCACACACACTGCCCCCTCCCCACACACTGCCCCCTCCCCACACACTGCCCCCCCCACACACTGCCACCCCACACACACTGCCCCCCCACACACTGTCCCCCCCCACACACTGCCCCCCCCACACTGTCCCCCCCCACACACTGCCCCCCCCACACTGCCCCCTCCCCACACACTGTCCCCCCCCCACACACTGCCCCCCCCACACTGTCCCCTCCCCACATACTGCCTCCCCCCACACTGTCCCCTCCCCACATACTGTCACCCCCCACACACTGTCCCCCCCACACACACTGTCCCCCCCACACTGTCCCCTCCCCACACACTGCCCCCCCCCACACTGTCCCCTCCCCACACACTGCCCCCTCCACACTGCCCCTCCCACACTGTCCCCTCCCCACACATTTCCCCCTCCACACTGCCCCCCCAACACTGTCTCCCCCCCACACTGTCCCCTCCCCACACACTGTCCCCCCCCCAACATTGCCCCCCCCACACACTGCCCCCCCCACACTGTCCCCTCCCCCCACACTGTCCCCCCCACACACTGCCCCCCCCACACACTGTCCCATCCCCACACACTGCCCCCCCCACACACTGCCCCCCCACACTGTCCCCTCCCCACACACTGCCCCCCCCACACTGTCCCCTCCCCACACACTGCCCCCCCCGCACACACTGCCCCCCCCACACTGCCCCCCCCTCCCACACTGTCCCCCCCCACACACTGTCCCCCCCCACACAATGCCCCCCCACCCCCACACACTGTCCCTTCCCCACACACTGTCCCTTCCCCACACACTGTCCCCTCCCCACACACTGCCCACCCCCCCACACACTGCCCCCTCATACACTGCCCCCCCACACATTGCCCCCCCCACACACTGCCCCCCCACCACACATGGCCCCCCCCCACCACACAGCCCCCCCACCACACACTGCCCCCCACACACACTGCCCCCCCCCACACACTGCCCCCCCCACACACTGCCCCCCCCCCCACACACTGCCCCCCCCCCACACACTGCCCCCTCCCCACACACTGCCACCCCCACATACTGCCCCCCCACACTGCCCCCCCCACCCCACACTGTCCCCTCCCCACACACTGTCCCCTCCCCACACACTGCCCCCCATCCACACTGTTCCCCCCCCACACTGTCCCGTCCCCCCCCCACACTGTCCCCTCCCCACACACTGCCCCCCCACACACACTGCCCCCCCCACACACTGCCCCCTCACACTGTCCCCACCCCCACACTGCCCCCCCCACACTGTCCCCTCCCCACACACTGCCCCCCCTCCCCACACACTGCCCCCCCCTCCCACACTGTCCCCTCCCCACACACTGCCCCCACCTCACACACTGCCCCCACCACACACTGCCCCCCCACACACACTGCCCCGCCCCACACACTGTCCCCCCCGACACACTGCTCCCTCCACACTGCGCCCCCCACACTGTCCCCTCCCCACACACTGCCCCCCCACACTGTCCCCTCCCCACACACTGTCCCCCCCCACACACTGTCCCTTCCCCACACACTGTCCCCTCCCCACACACTGCCCCCCCATACACTGCCCCCCCACACATTGCCCCCCCACACTGTCCCCACCCCACACACTGCCCCCCCCCCACACACTGCCCCCCCCCCCCACACACTGTCCCCCCCCACACACTGTCCCCTCCCCACACACTGTCCCCTCCCCACACACTGCCCCCCACCACACACTGCCCCCCACCACACACTGCCCTCCCCACCACACACTGCCCCCCCACACCACACACTGCCCCCCCACGCACTGCCCCCCCACGCACTGCCCCTCCCCACACACTGCCCCCCCACACACACTGCCCCCTCCCCACACACTGCCCCCTCCCCACACACTGCCCCCTCCCCACACACTGCCCCCCCCACACACTGCCACCCCACACACACTGCCCCCCCACACACACACTGCCCCCCCCCACACTGTCCCCTCCCCACATACTGCCTCCCCCCACACTGTCCCCTCCCCACATACTGTCACCCCCCACACACTGTCCCCCCCACACACAATGTCCCCCCCACACTGTCCCCTCCCCACACACTGCCCCCCCCCACACTGTCCCCTCCCCACACACTGCCCCCTCCACACTGCCCCTCCCACACTGTCCCCACCCCACACATTTCCCCCTCCACACTGCCCCCCAAACACTGTCTCCCCCCCACACTGTCCCCTCCCCACACACTGCCCCCCCCCAACATTGCCCCCCCCCACACACTGCCCCCCCCCACACTGTCCCCTCCCCCCACACTGTCCCCCCCCCACACTGTCCCCCCCACACACTGCCCCCCCCACACACTGTCCCATCCCCACACACTGCCCCCCCCACACACTGCCCCCCCACACTGTCCCCTCCCCACACACTGCCCCCCCCACACTGTCCCCTCCCCACACACTGCCCCCCCCGCACACACTGCCCCCCCCACATTGCCCCCCCCTCCCACACTGTCCCCCC
Organism: Pristiophorus japonicus; assembly: GCF_044704955.1. Taxonomy (NCBI): domain Eukaryota; kingdom Metazoa; phylum Chordata; class Chondrichthyes; family Pristiophoridae; genus Pristiophorus; species Pristiophorus japonicus. Next base: position 12,573 of record NW_027252838.1, read on the forward strand.
CCACACACTGTCCCCCCCCACACACTGCCCCCCCCACACACTGTCCCATCCCCACACACTGCCCCCCCCACACACTGTCCCCCCCCCACACTGTCCCCTCCCCCCACACTGTCCCCTCCCCCCACACTGTCCCCTCCCCACACACTGCCCCCCCCACACACTGCACCCACCACACACTGCCCCCCCACACACTGCCCCCCCCACACACTGCCCCCCCCCACACACTGCCCCCACACAGTCCCCTCACTACACACTGCCCCCCCCACCCCACACTGTCCCCTCCCCACACACTGTCCCCTCCCCACACACTGCCCCCCCCCACACTGTCCCCCCCCCACACTGTCCCCCCCCCACACTGTCCCCCCCCACACTGTCCCCTCCCCACACACTGCCCCCCCACACACACTGCCCCCCCCACACACTGCACCCACCACACACTGCCCCCCCACACACTGCCCCCACCACACTGTCCCCCCCCCACACACTGCCCCCCCCACACACTGCCCCCTCACACTGTCCCCTCCCCCCACACTGTCCCCCCCACACTGTCCCCTCCCCACACACTGCCCCCCCTCCCCACACACTGCCCCCCCTCCCACACTGTCCCCTCCCCACACACTGCCCCCCCCACACACTGCCCCCCCCCACACTGTCCCCTCCCCACACACTGCCCCCTCCACACGTCCCCTCCCCACACACTGCCCCCCCCACACACTGCCCCCCCCCCACACACTGCCCCCCCCCCACACACTGTCCCATCCCCACACACTGACCCCCCCACACACTGTCCCCCCCACACACTGCCCCCCCACACACACTGCCCCCCCCACACACACTGCCCCCCCACACACTGTCCCCCCCACACACTGCCCCCCCACACACACTGCCCCCCACCACACACTGCCCTCCCCACCACACACTGCCCCCCCACACCACACACTGCCCCCCCACGCACTGCCCCCCCCACGCACTGCCCCTCCCCACACACTGCCCCCCCACACACACTGCCCCCTCCCCACACACTGCCCCCTCCCCACACACTGCCCCCCCCACACACTGCCACCCCACACACACTGCCCCCCCACACACACACTGCCCCCCCCACACTGTCCCCTCCCCACATACTGCCTCCCCCCACACTGTCCCCTCCCCACATACTGTCACCCCCCACACACTGTCCCCCCCACACACACTGTCCCCCCCACACTGTCCCCTCCCCACACACTGCCCCCCCCCACACTGTCCCCTCCCCACACACTGCCCCCTCCACACTGCCCCTCCCACACTGTCCCCTCCCCACACATTTCCCCCTCCACACTGCCCCCCCAACACTGTCTCCCCCCCACACTGTCCCCTCCCCACACACTGCCCACCCCCCAACATTGCCCCCCTTCAAACACTGCCCCCCCCACACTGTTCCCCCCCACACACTGCCCCCCCCACACACTGTCCCATCCCCACACACTGCCCCCCCCACACACTGCCCCCCCACACTGTCCCCTCACCACACACTGCCCCCCCCCCCACACTGTCCCCTCCCCACACCCTGCCCCCCCCACACTGTCCCCTCCCCACACACTGCCCCCCCCGCACACACTGCCCCCCCCGCACTGTCCCCCCCCCACACTGTCCCCCCCCACACTGCCCCCCCACCCCCACACACTGTCCCTTCCCCACACACTGTCCCTTCCCCACACACTGTCCCCTCCCCACACACTGCCCACCCCCCCACACACTGCCCCCTCATACACTGCCCCCCCACACATTGCCCCCCCCACACACTGCCCCCCCACCACACATGGCCCCCCCCACCACACAGCCCCCCCACCACACACTGCCCCCCACACACTGCCCCCCCCACACACTGCCCCCCCCCACACACTGCCCCACACACACTGCCCCCCCCACACACTGCCCCCTCCCCACACACTGCCCCCCCCCCCACATACTGCCCCCCCACACTGTCCCCCCCCCCACACTGTCCCCTCCCCACACACTGCCCCCCCCACCCCACACTGTCCCCTCCCCACACACTGTCCCCTCCCCACACACTGCCCCCCCCCCACACTGTTCCCCCCCCACACTGTCCCCCCCCCACACTGTCCCCTCCCCCCACACTGTCCCCTCCCCACACACTGCCCCCCCACACACACTGCCCGCCCCACACACTGCACCCACCACACACTGTTCCCCCACACACTGCCCCCCCCACACACTGCCCCCCCCAGACACTGCCCCCCCCACACACTGCCCCCACACAGTCCCCTCACCACACACTGCCCCCCCCCACCCCACACTGTCCCCTCCCCACACACTGTCCCCTCCCCACACACTGCCCCCCCCCACACTGTCCCCCCCCCCACACTGTCCCCCCCACACACTGTCCCCCCCCACACTGTCCCCTCCCCACACACTGCCCCCCCACACACACTGCCCCCCCCACACACTGCACCCACCACACACTGCCCCCCCACACACTGCCCCCCCCACACACTGCACCCACCACACACTGCCCCCCCACACACTGCCCCCACCACACTGTCCCCCCCCCACACACTGCCCCCCCCACACACTGCCCCCTCACACTGTCCCCTCCCCACACACTGCCCCCTCCACACGTCCCCTCCCCACACACTGCCCCCCCCACACACTGCCCCCCCCCACACACTGTCCCATCCCCACACACTGACCCCCCCACACACTGTCCCCCCACACACACTGCCCCCCCACACACACTGCCCCCCCACACACACTGCCTCCCCCACACACTGCCCCCCACCACACACTGCCCCCCACCACACACTGCCCTCCCCACCACACACTGCCCCCCCACACCACACACTGCCCCCCCACGCACTGCCCCCCCACGCACTGCCCCTCGCCACACACTGCCCCCCCACACACACTGCCCCCCCCCCACACACACTGCCCCCTCCCCACACACTGCCCCCTCCCCACACACTGCCCCCCCCACACACTGCCACCCCACACACACTGCCCCCCCACACACACTGCCCCCCCCACACTGTCCCCTCCCCACATACTGCCTCCCCCCACACTGTCCCCTCCCCACATACTGTCACCCCCCACACACTGTCCCCCCCACACACACTGTCCCCCCCACACTGTCCCCTCCCCACACACTGCCCCCCCCACACTGTCCCCTCCCCACACACTGCCCCTCCCACACTGTCCCCTCCCCACACATTTCCCCCTCCACACTGCCCCCCCAACACTGTCTCCCCCCCCACACTGTCCCCTCCCCACACACTGTCCCCCCCCCAACATTGCCCCCCCCCACACACTGCCCCCCCCACACTGTCCCCTCCCCCCACACTGTCCCCCGCACACACTGTCCCATCCCCACACACTGCCCCCCCACACACTGCCCCCCCACACACTGCCCCCCCACACTGTCCCCTCCCCACACACTGCCCCCCCCCCACACTGTCCCCTCCCCCCACACTGCCCCCCCCACACTGTCCCCTCCCCACACACTGCCCCCCCCGCACACACTGCCCCCCCCACACTGCCCCCCCACACATTGCCCCCCCCACACACAGCCCCCCCACCACACATGGCCCCCCCCCACCACACAGCCCCCCCACCACACACTGCCCCCCACACACTGCCCCCCCCACACACTGCCCCCCCCACACACTGCCCCCCACACACTGCCCCCCCCCCACACACTGCCCCCTCCCGACACACTGCCCCCCCCACATACTGCCCCCCCACACTGTCCCCCCCCCACACTGTCCCCTCCCCACACACTGCCCCCCCCACCCCACACTGTCCCCTCCCCACACACTGTCCCCTCCCCACACACTGCCCCCCCACACACACTGCCCCCCCCACACACTGCACCCACCACACACTGCCCCCCCCACACACTGCCCCCACACAGTCCCCTCACCACACACTGCCCCCCCCACCCCACACTGTCCCCTCCCCACACACTGTCCCCTCCCCACACACTGCCCTCCCCCACACTGTCCCCCCCCCCACACTGTCCCCCCCCCCACACTGTCCCCCCCCACACTGTCCCCTCCCCACACACTGCCCCCCCACACACACTGCCCCCCCCACACACTGCACCCACCACACACTGCCCCCCCACACACTGCCCCCACCACACTGTCCCCCCCCCACACACTGCCCCCCCCACACACTGCCCCCTCACACTGTCCCCTCCCCCCACACTGCCCCCCCCACACTGTCCCCTCCCCACACACTGCCCCCCCTCCTCACACACTGCCCCCCCTCCCACACTGTCCCCTCCCCACACACTGCCCCCACCCCACACACTGCCCCACCACACACTGCCCCCCCACACACACTTCCCCCCCCGCACACACTGTCCCCCCCCACACACTGCCCCCTCCACACTGCCCCCCCCACACTGTCCCCTCCCCACACACTGCCCCCCCCACACTGTCCCCTCCCCACACACTGTCCCCCCCCACACACTGTCCCTTCCCCACACACTGTCCCCTCCCCACACACTGCCCCCCCATACACTGCCCCCCCCACACATTGCCCCCCCACACTGTCCCCACCCCACACACTGCCCCCCCCCACACACTGTCCCATCCCCACACACTGCCCCCCCCACACACTGTCCCATCCCCACACACTGACCCCCCCACACACTGCCCCTCCACACTGTCCCCCCCCACACACTGTCCCCCCACACACACTGCCCCCCCACACACACTGCCTCCCCCACACACTGCCCCCCACCACACTGCCCTCCCCACCACACACTGCCCCCCCACACCACACACTGCCCCCCCACGCACTGCCCTCCCCACGCACTGCCCCTCCCCACACACTGCACCCCCACACACACTGCCCCCTCCCCACACACTGCCCCCTCCCCACACACTGCCCCCCTCACACACTGCCACCCCACACACACTGCCCCCCCACACACACACTGCCCCCCCCACACTGTCCCCTCCCCACATACTGCCTCCCCCCACACTGTCCCCTCCCCACATACTGTCACCCCCCACACACTGTCCCCCCCACACACACTGTCCCCCCCACACTGTCCCCTCCCCACACACTGCCCACCCCCACACTGTCCCCTCCCCACACACTGCCCCCTCCACACTGCCCCTCCCACACTGTCCCCTCCCCACACATTTCCCCCTCCACACTGCCCCCCCAACACTGTCTCCCCCCCACACTGTCCCCTCCCCACACACTGTCCCCCCCCCAACATTGCCCCCCCCACACACTGCCCCCCCCACACTGTCCCCTCCCCCCACATTGTCCCCCCCACACACTGCCCCCCCCGCACACTGTCCCCCCCACACACTGCCCCCCCACACTGTCCCCTCCCCACACACTGCCCCCCCTCCACACTGTCACCTCCCCACACACTGCCCCCCCACACTGTCCCCTCCCCACACACTGCCCCCCCCGCACACACTGCCCCCCCACACTGCCCCCCCCTCCCACACTGTCCCCCCCCCCACACACTGTCCCCCCCCACACACTGCCCCCCCACCCCCACACACTGTCCCTTCCCCACACACTGTCCCTTCCCCACACACTGTCCCTTCCCCACACACTGTCCCCTCCCCACACACTGCCCACCCCCCCACACACTGCCCCCTCATACACTGCCCCCCCACACATTGCCCCCCCCCACACACTGCCCCCCCACCACACATGGCCTCCCCAACCACACAGCCCCCCCACCACACACTGCCCCCCACACACTGCCCCCCACACACTGCCCCCCCCACACACTTCCCCCTCCCCACACACTGCCCCCCACACACTGCCCCCCTCCACACACTGCCCCCTCCCCACACACTGCCCCCCCCCACATACTGCCCCCCCACACTGTCCCCCCCCACACTGTCCCCTCCCCACACACTGCCCCCCCCACCCCACACTGTCCCCTCCCCACCCCACACTGTCCCCTCCCCACACACTGTCCCCTCCCCACACACTGCCCCCCCCCACACTGTTCCCCCCCCACACTGTTGCCCCCCCACACTGTCCCCCCCCCCCCACACTGTCCCCCCCCCCCACACTGTCCCCCCCACACTGTCCCCTCCCCACACACTGCCCCCCACACACACTGCCCCCCCCACACACTGCACCCACCACACACTGCCCCCCCACACACTGCCCCCACCACACTGTCCCCCCCCACACACTGCCCCCCCCCACACTGCCCCCCCCACACACTGCCCCCTCACACTGTCCCCTCCCCCCACACTGTCCCCCCCACACTGTCCCCTCCCCACACACTGCCCCCCCTCCCCACACACTGCCCCCCCTCCCACACTGTCCCCTCCCCACACACTGCCCCCCCCACACACTGCACCCACCACACACTGCACCCCCACACACTGCCCCCCCCACACTGACCCCCCACAAACACTGCCCCCACACAGTCCCCTCACCACACACTGCCCCCCCCACCCCACACTGTCCCCTCCCCACACACTGTCCCCTCCCCACACACTGCCCCCCCCCCACACTGTCCCCCCCCCCACACTGTCCCCCCCCCCACACTGTCCCCCCCCCCCACACTGTCCCCCCCCCCACACTGTCCCCCCCCACACTGTCCCCTCCCCACACACTGCCCCCCACACACACTGCCCCCCCCACACACTGCCCCCCCACACACTGCCCCCACCACACTGTCCCCCCCCACACACTGCCCTCCCCCACACTGCCCCCCCCACACACTGCCCCCTCACACTGTCCCCTCCCCCCACACTGTCCCCCCCACACTGTCCCCTCCCCACACACTGCCCCCCCTCCCCACACACTGCCCCCCCTCCCACACTGTCCCCTCCCCACACACTGCCCCCACCCCACACACTGCCCCCACCACACACTGCCCCCCCACACACACTGCCCCCCCCCGACACACTGTCCCCCCCACACACTGCCCCCTCCACACTGCCCCCCCCCACACTGTCCCCTCCCCACACACTGCCTCCCCCACACTGTCCCCTCCCCACACACTGTCCCCCCCCACACACTGTCCCTTCCCCACACACTGTCCCTTCCCCACACACTGTCCCTTCCCCACACACTGTCCCCTCCCCACACACTGCCCCCCCATACACTGCCCCCCCAAACATTGCCCCCCCACACTGTCCCCACCCCACACACTGCCCCCCCCCCCCACACACTGTCCCATCCCCACACACTGCCCCCCCCCCACACTGTCCCCTCCCCAAACGCTGCCCCCCACACACTGTCCCCTCCCCACACACTGCCCCCCCACACACACTGCCCCCCCCACACACTGCACCCACCACACACTGCCCCCCCACACACTGCCCCCCCCACACACTGCCCCCCCACACACTGCCCAACCCACACACTGCCCCCACACAGTCCCCTCACCACACACTGCCCCCCCCCACCCCACACTGTCCCCTCCCCACACACTGTCCCCTCCGCACACACTGCCCCCCCCCCACACTGTCCCCCCCCCACACTGTCCCCCCCCCCACACTGTCCCCCCCCCACACTGTCCCCTCCCCACACACTGCCCCCCCACACACACTGCCCCCCCCACACACTGCACCCACCACACACTGCCGCCCCACACACTGCCCCCACCACACTGTCCCCCCCCCACACACTGCCCCCCCCCCACACTGCCGCCCCACACACTGCCTCCTCACACTGTCCCCTCCCCCCACACTGCCCCCCCCACACTGTCCCCTCCCCACACACTGCCCCCCCTCCCCACACACTGCCCCCCTCCCACACTGTCCCCTCCCCACACACTGCCCCCACCCCACACACTGCCCCCACCACACACTGCCCCCACCACACACTGCCCCCCCACACACACTGCCCCCCCCCACACACTGTCCCCCCCCCACACACTGTCCCATCCCCACACACTGCCCACCCCCCCCACACACTGTCCCATCCCCACACACTGACCCCCCCACACACTGTCCCTCCACACTGTCCCCCCCCACACACTGTCCCCCCA
>NW_027252839.1:0-20545 GCF_044704955.1 Pristiophorus japonicus
ACCCACACACTCACACTCCCCACCCACACACACCCCACACACACTCTCCACATTCTTCACCTCTCTCTACCTCTCTCTCCTTCTCTCTACACTCTCTCTCTCTACCTCCCTCTTCCTCTCTCTCTATACAATCCTTCACCCTCTCTCTCTACAATCTCTCTCTCTACTCTCTATAATCTCTCTCTCTCTACAATCTCTCTCTACAACCTCTCTCGCTACAATCTCTCGCTCTCTACAATCTCTCTCTCTCAAAAATCTCTCTCTCTACAAGCTCTCTCTCAACAATCCCTCTCTTGACAATCTCTCTCTCTACAATCTCTCTCTCTACCATCTCCCTCTCTCTACAATCTCTCTCTCTACAAACTCGCTCTATCTACAATCTCTCTCTCTCTACAATCTCTCACTCTACAATCTCTCTCTCTACAATTTCTCTCTCTACAATCTCTCTCTCTACCATCTCACTCTCTCTACAATCCCTCTCTCTACAATCTCTCGACAATCTCTCTCTCGACAATCTCTCTCACTATTATCTTTCTCTCTACAATCTCTCTCTCTCTACAATCCCTCACTCTACAATCTCTCTCTCTACTGTCTCTCCCTCCACAATCTCTCTCTCTACAATCTCTCTCTCTACAATCTCTCTCGACAATCTCTCTCTCTACAATCCCTCTCTCTACAATCTCTCTCTCTACTTCTCTCTCTACAATCCCTCTCTCTACAATCCCTCTCTCTACAATCTCTCTCTCTCTCTAAAATCTCTCTCTACAACTTCTCTCCGCTACAATCTCTCTCTCTCTCTACAATCTCTCTCTCTCTATAATCGCTCTTTCTACAATCCTTCTCTCTACAATCTCTCTCACTCGACAATCTCTCTCTCTACAATCTCTCTCTCTACAATCTCTCCCTCAACAATTCCTCTCTCTACAATCTCTCTCTCTCTACAATCTCTCTCTACAATCTCTCTCTAATAATCTCTCTCGCAACAATCTCTCTCACTACAATCTCTCTTCCTCTCTCTCAATACAATCCCTCACCCTCTCTCTCTACAATCTCTCTCTCTACAATCTCTCTCTCTACAATCCCTCTCTCTACAATCTCTCTCTCTCTACAACCTCTCTCGCTACAATCTCTCACTCTCTACAATCTCTCTCTCTCTATAATCTCTCTCTCTACAATCCCTCTCTCTCCTTCTCGCTCTCTAAAATCTCTCTCTCTCAAAAATCTCTCTCTCTACAAGCTCTCTCTCAACAATCCCTCTCTTGACAATCTCTCTCTCTACAATCTCTCTCTCTACCATCTCCCTCTCTCTACAATCTCTCTCTCTACAAACTCGCTCTCTCTACAATCTCTCTCTCTCTACAATATCTCACTCTACAATCTCTCTCTACAATTTCTCTCTCTACAATCTCTCTCTTCTTCTCTCTCTATACAATCCCTCTCCCTCTCTCTCTACAATCGCTCTCGCTACAATCTGTCTCTCTACAATCTCTCTCTCTACAATCTCTCTCTCTACAATCCCTCTCTCTACAATCTCTCTCTCCACAATCTCTCTATTCTTCTTCTCTCTCTATACAATCCCTCTCCCTCTCTCTCTACAATCTCTCTCTCTACAATCTCTCTCGCTCTACAATCCCTCTCCCTACAATCTCTCTCTCTACAATCTCTCTCTCTACAATCTCTCTCTCTCTACAATCTCTCTCTCTACAATCTCTCTCTCTCTACAATCCCTCTCTCTACAATCTCTCTCTACAATCTCTCTCTCTACAATCTCTCGCTCTCTACAATCTCTCTCTCTACAATCTCTCTCGACAATCTCTCCCTCTACAATCTCTCTCTCTACAATCTCTCTCTACAATTTCTCTCTACAATCTCTCTCTCTACAATCTCTCTCGCTACAATCTCTCTCTCGTCACAATCACTCTTTCTATAATCTCTCTCTCTAAAATCCCTCTCTCTCCTTCTCTCTCTCTAAAATCTCTCTCTCTAAAATCTCTCACATTACAATATCTCTCTCTACAACCTCTCTCTCTACAATATCTCTTTCTCTCTACAATCTCTCTCTCTCTACAGTCTCTCACTCCCTCTCTCGACAATCTCTCTCTCTACAATCTCTCTCTCTCCACAATCTCTCTCTCTATAATCTCTCTCTCTACAATCTCTCTTGACAAACTCTCTCTCCACAATCTCTCTCTACAAACTCTCTTCTCTCTACAACCTCTCTCTCTACAATCTCTCTCTCTACCATCTCACTCTCTCTACAATCCCTCTCTCTACAATCTCTCGACAATCTCTCTCTCGACAATCTCTCTCACTATTATCTTTCTCTCTACAATCTCTCTCTCTCTACAATCCCTCTCTCTACAATCTCTCTCTCTACTATCTCTCTCTCCACAATCTCTCTCTCTACAATCTCTCTCTCTACAATCTCTCTCGACAATCTCTCTCTCTACAATCTCTCTCTCTACAATCTCTCTCTACAATCTCTCTCTACACTCTCTCTCTCTACAATCTCTCCCGCTACAATCTCTCTCTCTACAATCTCTCTTCCTCTCTCTCTATACAATCCTTCACCCTCTCTCTCTACAATCTCTCTCTCTACAATCTCTCTCTCTACAATCTCTCTCGACAATCTCTCTCTCTACAATCTCTCTCTCTACAATCTCTCTCTACAATCTCTCTCTACACTCTCTCTCTCTACAATCTCTCCCGCTACAATCTCTCTCTCTACAATCTCTCTTCCTCTCTCTCTATACAATCCTTCACCCTCTCTCTCTACAATCTCTCTCTCTACAATCTCTCTCTCTACAATCCCTCTCTCTATAATCTCTCTCTCTCTACAATCTCTCTCTACAATCCCTCTCGCTACAATCTCTCGCTCTCTACAATTTCTCTCTCTCAAAAATCTCTCTCTCTACAAGCTCTCTCTCAACAATCCCTCTCTTGACAATCTCTCTCTCTACAATCTCTCTCTCTACCATCTCCCTCTCTCTACAATCTCTCTCTCTACAAACTCGCTCTATCTACAATCTCTCTCTCTCTACAATCTCTCACTCTACAATCTCTCTCTCTACAATTTCTCTCTCTACAATCTCTCTCTTCTTCTCTCTCTATACAATCCCTCTCCCTCTCTCTCTACAATCTCTCTCTCTACATTCTCTCTCTTTCCAATCTCTCTCTCTCTACAATCTCTCTCGCTACAATCCGTCTCTCTACAATCCCTCTCTCAACAATCTCTCTCTATCTACAATCTCTCTCTCTACAATCTCTCTCTCTACAATCCCTCTCTCTACAATCTCACTCTCTCTACAATCTCTCTCTCCACAATCTCTCTCTTCTTCTTCTCTCTCTATACAATCCCTCTCCCTCTCTCTCTACAATCTCTCTCTCTACAATCTCTCTCTCTCTAACAATCCCTCTCTCTACAATCTCTCTCTCTACAATCTCTCTCTCTACAATCCCTCTCTCTCTGCAATCTCTCTCTCTACAATCTCTCTCGACAATCTCTCTCTCTACAATCTCTCTATCTACAATCTCTCTCTACAATTTTTCTCTACAATATCTCTCTACAATCTCTCTCGCTACAATCTCTCTCTCGTCACAATCTCTCTCTCTATAATCTCTCTCTCTACAATCCCTCTCTCTCCTTCTCTCTCTCTAAAATCTCTCTCTCTAAAATCTCTCACATTACAATATCTCTCTCTACAACCTCTCTCTCTACAATATCTCTTTCTCTCTACAATCTCTCTCTCTCTACAGTCTCTCTCTCCCTCTCTCTACAATCTCTCTCTCTACAATCACTCTCTCTCCACAATCTCTCTCTCTATAATCTCTCTCTCTACAATCCCTCTCTCTCCTTCTCTCTCTCTAAAATCTCTCTCTCTAAAATCTCTCACACTATAATCTCTCTCTCTACCTCTCTCTCTCTACAATCGCTCTCTCTCTACAATCTCTCTCGACAATCTCTCTCTCCACAACCTCTCTGTACGAACTCTCTTTCTCTCTACAACCTCTCTCTCTACAATCTCTCTCTCTACCATCTCACTCTCTCTACAATCTCTCTCTACAATCTCTCTCTCTACAATCCCTCTCTCTCTACAATCTCTCTCTCTACAATCTCTCTCGACAATCTCTCTCTCTACAATCTCTCTATCTACAATCTCTCTCTACATTTTCTCTCTACAATATCTCTCTACAATCTCTCTCGCTACAATCTCTCTCTCGTCACAATCTCTCTCTCTATAATCTCTCTCTCTACAATCCCTCTCTCTCCTTCTCTCTCTCTAAAATCTCTCTCTCTAAAATCTCTCACATTACAATATCTCTCTCTACAACCTCTCTCTCTACAATATCTCTTTCTCTCTACAATCTCTCTCTCTCTACAGTCTCTCTCTCTCCCTCTCTCTACAATCTCTCTCTCTACAATCTCTCTCTCTCCACAATCTCTCTCTCTATAATCTCTCTCTCTACAATCCCTCTCTCTCCTTCTCTCTCTAAAATCTCTCTCTCTAAAATCTCTCACACTATAATCTCTCTCTCTACAATCTCTCTCTCTACAATCTCTCTCGACAATCTCTCTCTCCACAACCTCTCTGTACGAACTCTCTTTCTCTCTATAACCTCTCTCTCTACAATCATTCTCTCTACCATCTCTCTCTCTCTACAGTCTCTGTCTCTACAATCTCTCTCTCTCTACAATCACTCACTTGACCATCTCTCTCTCTCTCTCTCTACATTCTCTCTCTCTACAATCTCTCTCTCTACAATATCTCTTTCTCTCTACAATCTCTCTCTCTCTACAGTCTCTCTCTCCCTCTCTCTACAATCTCTCTCTCTACAATCTATCTTTCTCTCTACAATCTCTCTCTCTACAGTCTCTCTCTCCCTCTCAATACAAACTCTCTCTCTGCAATCTCTTCTCTCTACAATCTCTTTCTCTACAATCTCTCTTTCTCTCTACATTCTCTCTCTCTACAATCTCTCTCTGTACAATCTCTCTTTCTCTCTACAATCTCTCTCTACAGTCTCTCTCTCCCTCTCTCTGCAAACTCTCTCTCTACAATCTCTCTCTCTTCAATCTCTTTCTCTACAATCTCCATTTTTCTCAAATTCTCTCTCTCTACAATCTCTCTCTCTCTACAATCTCTCTCTCAACAATCTCTCTCTCTACAATCGCTCTCTCTCTACAATCCCTCTCTCTACAATCTCTCTCTCTCTACAATCTCTCTCTCTACAATCTCTCTCTACAATCTCTCTTTCTACAATCCCTCTCTCTACAATCCCTCTCCCTCTCTCTCTACAATCTCTCTCTCGACAATCTCTCTCTTTACAATCTCTCTCTACAATCCCTCTATCTACAATCTCTCACTCTCCTTCTCTCTCTCTACAATCCCTCTCTCTACAATCTCTCTCTCTACAATCACTCTCTACAATCTCTTTCTCTCTACAATCTCTCTTTCTACAATCTCTCTCTCTCTCCTTCTCTCTCTCTACAATCTCTCTCTCAACAATCTCTCTCTCTACAATCTCTCTCTACAATCTCTCTCTACAACCTCTCTCGCTACAATCTCTCTCTCTCTACAATCTCTCTCTCTCTACAATCTCTCTCTCAACAATCTCTTCTCTCTACAATCTCTTTCTCTACAATCTCTCCTTCTCTCTACATTCTCTCTCTCTACAATCTCTTTCTCGACTTCTCTCTCTCTCTCTACAATCTCTCTCTCTACAATCTCTCTCTCCACAATCTCTCTCTCTCTCTACACTCTCTCTCTCAACAATCTCTCTCTACTATCTCTCTCTCTACAATCTCTCTCTCTCTAAATTCTCTCTCTCTGCAATCCCTCTCTCTACAATCTCTCTCTATCTACAATCTCTCTCTCTCTACAATCTCTCTCTCCAAAATCTCTCTTTCTACAATCTCTCTCTCTACAATCTCTCTCTCTACAATATCTCTCTCTACAATCTCTCTCTACAATCTCTCTCTACAATCTCGCTCTCTCTACATTCTCTCTCTCTACAATCCCTCTCTCTACAATCTCTCTCTCGACAATCTCTCTCTCTCTACAATCTCTCTCTCTCTACATTCTCTCTCTCTACAATCCCTCTCTCTACAATCTCTCTCTCTCTACAATCTCTCTCTCTACAATCTCTCTCTTCTTCTCTTGCTATACAATCCCTCACCCTGTGTCTCTACAATCTCTCTCTCTACAATCTCTCTCTCTCTACAATCTCTCTCTCTACAATATCTCTCTCTACAATCTCTCTCTACAATATCTCTCTCTACAATCTCTCTCTACAATATCTTTCTCTAAAATCTCTCTCTCTCTACATTCTCTCTCTCTACAATCCCTCTCTCTAGAATCTCTCTCTCTCTCGACAATCTCTCTTTCTACAATCTCTCTCTCCCTACAATCTTTCTTTCTCTCTACAATCTCTCTCTCTACAGTCTCTCCCCCCCTCTCTCTTCAATCTCTCTCTCGACAATCTCTTTCGCTACAATCTCTATTTCTCTCTACATTCTCTCTCTCTACAATCTCTCCCTCTACAATCTATCTTTCTCTCTACAATCTCTCTCTCTACAGTCTCTCTCTCCCTCTCAATACAAACTCTCTCTCTGCAATCTCTTCTCTCTACAATCTCTTTCTCTACAATCTCTCCTTCTCTCTACATTCTCTCTCTCTACAATCTCTCTCTGTACAATCTCTCTTTCTCTCTACAATCTCTCTCTACAGTCTCTCTCTCCCTCTCTCTACAAACTCTCTCTCTACAATCTCTCTCTCTTCAATCTCTTTCTCTACAATCTCCCTTTCTCTCAAATTCTCTCTCTCTACAATCTCTCTCTCTACAATCTCTCTCTCTCTATAATCTCTCTCTCTCTACAATCTCTCTCTCAACAATCTCTCTCTCTACAATCTCTCTCTCTCTACATCCCTCTCTCTACAATCTCTCTCTCTCTACAATCTCTCTCTCTACAATTCCTCTCTCTCCTTCTCTCTCTCTACAATCCCTCTCTCTACAATCTCTCTCTCTACAATCACTCTCTACAATCTCTCTCTCTCTACAATCTCTCTTTCTACAATCTCTATCTCTCTCCTTCTCTCTCTATACAATCTCTCTCTCAAAAATCTCTCTCTCTACAATCTCTCTCTCTGCAATCTCTCTCGACAACCTCTCTCGCTACAATCTCTCTCTCTCTCTACAATCTCTCTCTCTCTACAATCTCTCTCTCAACAATCTCTCTCTCTACAATCTCTCTCTCTACAATCTCTCTCTACAACCTCTCTCGCTACAATCTCTCTCTCTAAAATCTCTCTGTCTACAATCTCTCTCTCAACAATCCCTCTCTCGACAATCTCTTTCGCTACAATCTCTATTTCTCTCGACATTCTCTCTCTACAATCTCTCTCTCTACAATCTCTGTTTCTCTCTACAATCTCTCTCTCTACAGTCTCTCTCTTCCTCTCAATACAAACTCTCTCTCTGCAATCTCTTCTCTCTACAATCTCATTCTCTACAATCTCTTTTTCTCTACATTCTCTCTCTCTATAATCTCTCTCTGTACAATCTCTCTTTCTCTCTACAATCTCTCTCTACAGTCTCTCTCTCCCTCTCTCTACAAACTCTCTCTCTACAATCTCTCTCTCTACAATCTCTTTCTCTACAATCTCCCTTTCTCTCAAATTCTCCCTCTCTACAATCTCTCTCTCTACAATCTCTCCCTCTCTACAATCTCTCTCTCTCTACAATCCCTCTCTCTACAATCTCTCTCTCTCTACAATCTCTCTCTCTACAATCTCTCTCTACAATCTCTCTTTCTACAATTCCTCTCTCTACAATCCCTCTCCCTCTCTCTCTACAATCTCTCTCTCTATTTACAATATCACTCTACAATCCCTCTATCTACAATCTCTCTCTCTCCTTCTCTCTCTCTACAATCCCTCTCTCTACAATCTCTCTCTCTACAATCACTCTCTACAATCTCTCTCTCTCTACAATCTCTCTTTCTACAATCTTTCTCTCCCCTTCTCTCTCTCTACAATCTCTCTCTCAACAATCTCTCTCTCTACAATCTCTCTCTCTACAATCTCTCTCTACAACCTCTCTCGCTACAATCTCTCTCTCTCTACAATCTCTCTCTCTCTACAATCTCTCTCTCAACAATCTCTCTCTCTACAATCTCTCTCTCTACAATCTATCTTTCTCTACAATCTCTCTCTCTCTACATTCTCTCTCTCTACAATCCCTCTCTCTACAATCTCTCTCTCTCTACAATCTCTCTCTCTACAATCTCTCTCTTCTTCTCTTGCTATACAATCCCTCACCCTGTGTCTCTACAATCTCTCTCTCTACAATCTCTCTCTCTCTACAATCTCTCTCTCTACAATATCTCTCTCTACAATCTCTCTCTACAATATCTCTCTCTACAATCTCTCTCTACAATATCTCTCTCTAAAATCTCTCTCTCTCTACATTCTCTCTCTCTACAATCCCTCTCTCTAGAATCTCTCTCTCTCTCGACAATCTCTCTTTCTACAATCTCTCTCTCCCTACAATCTTTCTTTCTCTCTACAATCTCTCTCTCTCTACAGTCTCTCCCCCCCTCTCTCTTCAATCTCTCTCTCGACAATCTCTTTCGCTACAATCTCTATTTCTCTCTACATTCTCTCTCTCTACAATCTCTCTCTGTACAATCTCTCTTTCTCTCTACAATCTCTCTCTACAGTCTCTCTCTCCCTCTCTCTACAAACTCTCTCTCTACAATCTCTCTCTCTTCAATCTCTTTCTCTACAATCTCCCTTTCTCTCAAATTCTCTCTCTCTACAATCTCTCTCTCTACAATCTCTCTCTCTCTATAATCTCTCTCTCTCTACAATCTCTCTCTCAACAATCTCTCTCTCTACAATCTCTCTCTCTCTACAAACTCTCTCTCTACAATCTCTCTCTCTCTACATCCCTCTCTCTACAATCTCTCTCTCTCTATAATCTCTCTCTCTACAATTCCTCTCTCTCCTTCTCTCTCTCTACAATCCCTCTCTCTACAATCTCTCTCTCTACAATCACTCTCTACAATCTCTCTCTCTCTACAATCTCTCTTTCTACAATCTCTATCTCTCTCCTTCTCTCTCTCTACAATCTCTCTCTCAAAAATCTCTCTCTCTACAATCTCTCTCTCTGCAATCTCTCTCTACAACCTCTCTCGCTACAATCTCTCTCTCTCTCTACAATCTCTCTCTCTCTACAATCTCTCTCTCAACAATCTCTCTCTCTACAATCTCTCTCTCTACAATCTCTCTCTACAACCTCTCTCGCTACAATATCTCTCTCTAAAATCTCTCTGTCTACAATCTCTCTCTCAACAATCCCTCTCTCGACAATCTCTTTCGCTACAATCTCTATTACTCTCGACATTCTCTCTCTACAATCTCTCTCTCTACAATCTCTGTTTCTCTCTACAATCTCTCTCTCTACAGTCTCTCTCTTCCTCTCAATACAAACTCTCTCTCTGCAATCTCATCTCTCTACAATCTCATTCTCTACAATCTCTTTTTCTCTACATTCTCTCTCTCTACAATCTCTCTCTGTACAATCTCTCTTTCTCTCTGCAATCTCTCTCTACAGTCTCTCTCTCCCTCTCTCTACAAACTCTCTCTCTACAATCTCTCTCTCTACAATCTCTTTCTCTACAATCTCCCTTTCTCTCAAATTCTCCCTCTCTACAATCTCTCTCTCTACAATCTCTCTCTCTCTACAATCTCTCTCTCTCTACAATCCCTCTCTCTACAATCTCTCTCTCTCTACAATCTCTCTCTCTACAATCTCTCTCTACAATCTCTCTTTCTACAATTCCTCTCTCTACAATCCCTCTCCCTCTCTCTCTACAATCTCTCTCTCTATTTACAATATCACTCTACAATCCCTCTATCTACAATCTCTCGCTCTCCTTCTCTCTCTCGACAATCCCTCTCTCTACAATCTCTCTCTCTACAATCACTCTCTACAATCTCTCTCTCTCTACAATCTCTCTTTCTACAATATCTCTCTCCCCTTCTCTCTCTCTACAATCTCTCTCTCAACAATCTCTCTCTCTACAATCTCTCTCTCTACAATCTCTCTCTACAACCTCTCTCGCTACAATCTCTCTCTCTCTACAATCTCTCTCTCTCTACAATCTCTCTCTCAACAATCTCTCTCTCTACAATCTCTCTCTCTACAATCTCTCTCGGTACAAACTCTCTCTCTCTAAAATCTCTCTGTCTACAATCTCTCTCTCAACAATCCCTCTCTCGACAATCTCTCTCTCTACAATCTCTCTCTCTACCATCTGCCTCTCTCTACAATCTCTCTCTACCATCTCTCTCTCTACATTCTCTCTCTCTCCAATCTCTCTTTCTCTCTATAATCTCTCTCTCTACATTCTCTCTCTCTACAATCTCTCTTTCTCTCTACAATCTCTCTCTCTCTACAGTCTCTCCCCCCCTCTCTCTTCAATCTCTCTCTCGACAATCTCTTTCTCTACAATCTCTCTTTCTCTCTACATTCTCTCTCTCTACAATCTCTCTCTCTACAATCTCTCTTTCTCTCTACAATCTCTCTCTCTACAGTCTCTCTCTCCCTCTCTCTACAATCTCTCTCTCTGCAATCTCTTCTCTCTACAATCTCTTTCTCTACAATCTTTCTTTCTCTCTACATTCTCTCTCTCTACAATCTCTCTCTGTACAATCTCTCTTTCTCTCTACAATCTCTCTCTACAGTCTCTCTCTCCCTCTCTCTACAATCTCTCTCTCTGCAATCTCTTCTCTCTACAATCTCTTTCTCTACAATCTCTCTTTCTCTCTACAATCTCTCTCTCTACAGTCTCTCTCTCCCTTTCTCTACAATCTCTCTCTCTGCAATCTCTTCTCTCTACAATCTCTTTCTCTACAATCTCTCTTTCTCTCTACATTCTCTCTCTCTACAATCTCTCTGTACAATCTCTCTTTCTCTCTACAATCTCTCTCTTCAGTGTCTCTCACCCTCTCTCTACAAACTCTCTCTCTACAATCTCCCTCTCGACCATCTCTCTCTCTAAAACCGCTCTCTCTACAACCCCTCTCTCTACAATCTCTCACTCCTTCTCTCTCTCTACAATCACTCTCTCTACAATCTCTCTCTCTCCTTCTCTCTCTCTATCTACAATCTCTCACTGTCTACAATCTCTCTCTCTCTACAATCTCTCTCACTCCTCCTCTCTCTCTACAATCTATGTCTCTACAATCTCTGTCTCTACAATCTCTCTCTCTACTTCTCTCTCTCTACAACCCCTCTCTCTACAATCTCTCACTCCTTCTCTCTCTCTACAATCTCTCTCTCCACAATCTCTCTCTCTCTACAATCTCTCTCTCAACAATCTCTCTCTACAATCTCTCTCTCTCCAATCTCTCTCTCTCTACATTCTCTCTCTCTACAATCCCTCTCTCTACAATCACTCTCTATCTACAATCTCTCTCTCTCTACAATCTCTCTCTCTACAATCTCTCTCACTCCTCCTCTCTACAATCTATGTCTCTACAATCTCTGTCTCTACAATCTCTCTCTCTACTTCTCTCTCTCTACAACCCCTCTCTCTACAATCTCTCACTCCTTCTCTCTCTCTACAATCTCTCTCTCCACAATCTCTCTCTCTCTACAATCTCTCTCTCAACAATCTCTCTCTACAATCTCTCTCTCTCCAATCTCTCTCTCTCTACATTCTCTCTCTCTACAATCCCTCTCTCTACAATCACTCTCTATCTACAATCTCTCTCTCTCAACAATCTCTCTCTCTCTACAATCTCTCACTCCTTCTCTCTCTCTACAATCTCTCTCTCCACAATCTCTCTCTCTCTACAATCTCTCTCTCAACAATCTCTCTCTACAATCTCTCTCTCTACAATCTCTCTCTCTCTACATTCTCTCTCTCTACAATCCCTCTCTCTACAATCACTCTCTATCTACAATCTCTCTCTCTCTACAATCTCTCTCTCTACAATCTCTCTCTCGACAATCCCTCTCTCTACAATCTCTCTCTCTACAATCACTCTCTCTACAATATCTCTCTCTACAATCTCTGTCAACAATCTCTCTCTCTACAATCTCTCTCTCTCTAAATTCTCTCTCTCTACAATCCCTCTCTCTACAATCTCTCTCTCTCGACAATCTCTCTCTTTCTACAATCTCTCTCTCTACAATCTCTCTCTCTACAATCTCTCTCTTCTTCTCTTTCTATACAATCCATCATCCTCTGTCTCTACAAACTCTCTCTCTACAATCTCTCTCTCTACAATCTCTCTCTCTCTACAATCTCTGTCTCTACAATATCTCTCTCTAAAATCTCTCTCTACAGTCTCTCTCACCCTGTCTCTACAAACTCTCTCTCTACAATCTCCCTCTCTACCATCTCTCTCTCTAAAACCGCTCTCTCTACAACCCCTCTCTCTACAATCTCTCACTCCTTCTCTCTCTCTACAATCCCTCTCTCTACAATCTCTCTCTCTCCTTATCTCTCTATCTACAATCTCTCTCTGTCTACAATCTCTCTCTCTCTACAATCTCTCTCACTCCTCCTCTCTCTCTACAATCTATGTCTCTACAATCTCTCGCTCTACAATCTCTCTCTCTACTTCTCTCTCTCTCTCTACAATCTCTCTCTCTACAATATCTCTCTCCACAATCTCTCTCTCTCTACAATCTCTCTCTCCACAATCTCTCTCTACAATCTCTCTCTCTACAATCTCTCTCTCTCTACATTCTCTCTCTCTACAATCCCTCTCTCTACAATCTCTCTCTATCTACAATCTCTCTCTCTCTACAATCTCTCTCTCTACAATCTCTCTCTCTACAATCTCTCTCTCGACAATCCCTCTCTCTACAATCTCTCTCTCTACAATCACTCTCTCTACAATATCTCTCTCTACAATCTCTGTCTACAATCTCTCTCTCTACAATCTCTCTCTCTCCACATTCTCTCTCTCTACAATCCCTCTCTCTACAATCTCTCTCGACAATCTCTCTCTTTCTACAATCTCTCTCTCTACAATCTCTCTCTCTACAATCTCTCTCTTCTTCTCTTTCCATACAATCCCTCATCCTTAGTCTCTACAATCTCTCTCTCTACAATCTCTCTCTCTACAATCTCTCTCTCTACAATCTCTCTCTCTACAATATCTCTCTCTAAAATCTCTCTCTACACTCTCTCTCTCTACAGTCTCTCTCTCTCTACAATCTCTCTCTCTACAATCTCTCTCTTCTTCTGTTTCTATACAATCCCTCATCATCTGTCTCTACAATCTCTCCCTCTACAATCTCTCTCTCTCAACAATCTCGGTCTCTACAATATCTCTCTCTAAAATCTCTCTCTACAATCTCTCTCTCTACAGTCTCTCTCTCTCTACAATCTCTCAATCTGCAATCCCTCTCTCTAGAATCTCTCTCTCTCGACAATCTCTCTCTTTCTACAATCTCTCTCTCTCTACAATCTCTCTTTCTCTCTACAATCTCTCTCTAACTGCAGTCTATTCCCCCCCCTCTCTCTTCAATCTCTCTCTCGACAATCTCTTTCTCTACAATCTCCTTTTCTCTCTACATTCTGTCTCTCTACAATCTCTCTCTCTACAATCTCTCTTTCTCTCTACAATCTCTCTCTCTACAGTCTCTCTCTCCCTCTCTCTACATTCTCTCTCTCTACAATCTCTCTCTGTACAATCTCTCTTTCTCTCTACAATCTCTCTCTACAGTCTCTCTCTCCCTCTCTCTACAAACTCTCTCTCTACAATCTCTCTCTCTACAATCTCTTTCTCTACAATCTCTCTTTCTCTCTACATTCTCTCTCTCTACAATCTCTCTCTCTACAATCTCTCTCTCTACAATCTCTCACTCTCGACAATCTCTCTCTCTATTGTCTCTCTCTCCCTCTCTCTACATTCTCTCTCTCTACAATCTCTCTCTGTACAATCTCTCTTTCTCTCTACAATCTCTCTTTACAGTCTCTCTCTCCCTCTCTCTACAAACTCTATCTCTACAATCTCTCTCTCTACAATCTCTTTCTCTACAATCTCTCTTTCTCTCTACATTCTCTCTCTCTACAATCCCTCTCTCTAGAATCTCTCTCTCTCGACAATCTCTCTCTTTCTACAATCTATCTCTCTCTACAATCTCTCTTTCTCTCTACAATCTCTCTCTCTCTACAGTCTCTCCCCCCCTCTCTCTTCAATCTCTCTCTCGACAATCTCTTTCTCTACAATCTCCTTTTCTCTCTACATTCTCTCTCTCTACAATCTCTCTCTCTACAATCTCTCTTTCTCTCTACAATCTCTCTCTCTACAGTCTCTCTCTCCCTCTCTCTACATTCTCTCTCTCTATAATCTCTCTCTGTACAATCTCTCTTTCTCTCTACAATCTCTCTCTACAGTCTCTCTCTCCCTCTCTCTACAATCTCTCTCTCTACAATCTCTTTCTCTACAATCTCTCTTTCTCTCTACATTCTCTCTCTCTACAATCTCTCTCTCTACAATCTCTCTCTCCACAATCTCTCTCTCTCTACAATCTCTCTCTACAATCTCTCTCTGTCTACAATCCCTCTCTCTACAATCTCTCTCTCTCTACAATCTCTCTCTCTACAATCTCTCTCTACAATCTCCCTTTCTACAATCCCTCTCTCTACAATCCCTCTCCCTCTCTCTCTACAATCTCTCTCTCTACAATCTCTCTCTTTACAATCTCTCTCTACAATCCCTCTCTCTACAATCTCTCTCTCTCTACAATCTCTCTCTCTACAATCTCTCTCTCTCCTTCTCTCTCTCTACAATCTCTCTCTCAACAATCTCTCTCTCTACAATCTCTCTCTCTACAATCTCTCTCTACAACCTCTCTCGCTACAATCTCTCTCTCTCTCTCCAAACTCTCTCTCTGAAAATCTCTCTCTCTACAATCTCTCTCTCTCCTTCTCGCTCTATAAAATCTCTCTCTCTAAAATCTCTCTCTCTACAATCTCTCTCTCAACAATCCCTCTCTCGACAATCTCTCTC
The DNA here is from genome assembly GCF_044704955.1 of Pristiophorus japonicus. Lineage (NCBI taxonomy): Eukaryota > Metazoa > Chordata > Chondrichthyes > Pristiophoridae > Pristiophorus > Pristiophorus japonicus. The sequence continues at coordinate 15,039 of NW_027252839.1, forward strand.
TCTACAATCTCTCTCTCTACCATCTGCCTCTCTCTACAATCTCTCTCTACAATCTCTCTCTCTACATTCTCTCTCTCTACAATCTCTCTTTCTCTCTACAATCTCTCTCTCTCGACAGTCTCTCCCCCCCTCTCTCTTCAATCTCTCTCTCGACAATCTCTCTCGGTACAAACTCTCTTTCTCTCTACATTCTCTCTCTCTACAATCTCTCTCTCTACAATCTCTCTTTCTCTCTACAATCTCTCTCTCTACAGTCTCTCTCTCCCTCTCAATACAATCTCTCTCTCTGCAATCTCTTCTCGCTACAATCTCTTTCTCTACAATCTCTCTTTCTCGCTACATTCTCTCTCTCTACAATCTCTCTCTGTACAATCTCTCTTTCTTTCTACAATCTCTCTCTACAGTCTCTCTCTCCCTCTCTCTACAAACTCTCTCTCTGCAATCTCTCTCTTTACAATCTCTTTCTCTACAATCTCTCTTTCTCTCTACAATCTCTCTCTCTCTACAGTCTCTCTCTCTCTCTCTACAATCTCTCTATCTGCAATCTCTTCTCTCTACAATCTCTTTCTCTACAATCTCTCTTTCTCTCTACATTCTCTCTCTCTACAATCTCTCTCTGTACAATCTCTCTTTCTCTCTACAATCTCTCTCTACAGTCTCTCTCTCCCTCTCTCTCCAAACTCTCTCTCTACAATCTCTCACTCCTTCTCTCTCTCTACAATCCCTCTCTCTGCAATCTCTCTCTCTCCTTCTCTCTCTCTATCTACAATCTCTCTCTATCTATAATCTTTCTCTCTCTACAATCTCTCTCACTTCTCTCTCTCTACAATCTCTGTCTCTACAATCTCTCTCTCTACTTCTCTCTCTCTCTACAATCTCTCTCTCTACAATCTCTCTCTCCACAATCTCTCTCTCTCTACAATCTCTCTCTCAACAATCTCTCTCTACAATCTCTCTCTCTACAATCTCTCTCTCTCTACAATCTCTCTCACTCCTCCTCTCTCTCTACAATCTCTGTCTCTACAATCTCTCTCTCTACAATCTCTCTCTCTACTTCTCTCTCTCTCTCTACAATCTCTCTCTCTACAATCTCTCTCTCCAGAATCTCTCTCTCTCTACAATCTCTCTCTCAACAATCTCTCTCTACAAACTCTCTCTCTACAATCTCTCTCTCTCTACATTCTCTCTCTCTACAATCCCTCTCTCTACAATCTCTCTCTATCTACAATCTCTCTCTCTACAATCTCTCTCTCTACAATCTCTCTCTCGACAATCCCTCTCTCTACAATCTCTCTCTCTCTAGAATCTCTCTCTCTACAATACCTCTCTCTACAATCTCTCTCTACAAACTCTCTCTCTACAATCACTCTCTCTCTACATTCTCTCTCTCTACAATCTCTCTCTCACTCTACAATCTCTCTCTCTACATTCTCTCTCACTACAATCCCTCTCTCTACAATCTCTCTCTCTCGACAATCTCTCTCTTTCTACAATCTCTCTCTCTACAATCTTTCTCTCTACATTCTCTCTCTTCTTCTCTTTCTATACAATCGCTCACCTTCTGTCTCTACAATCTCTCTCTCTACAATCTCTCTCTCTACAATCACCCTCTCTACAATCTCTCTCTCTACAGTCTCTCTCTCCCTCTCTCTACAATCTCTCTCTCTGCAATCTCTTCTCTCTACAATCTCTTTCTCTACAATCTTTCTTTCTCTCTACATTCTCTCTCTCTACAATCTCTCTCTGTACAATCTCTCTTTCTCTCTACAATCTCTCTCTACAGTCTCTCTCTCCCTCTCTCTACAATCTCTCTCTCTGCAATCTCTTCTCTCTACAATCTCTTTCTCTACAATCTCTCTTTCTCTCTACAATCTCTCTCTCTACAGTCTCTCTCTCCCTTTCTCTACAATCTCTCTCTCTGCAATCTCTTCTCTCTACAATCTCTTTCTCTACAATCTCTCTTTCTCTCTACATTCTCTCTCTCTACAATCTCTCTGTACAATCTCTCTTTCTCTCTACAATCTCTCTCTTCAGTGTCTCTCACCCTCTCTCTACAAACTCTCTCTCTACAATCTCCCTCTCGACCATCTCTCTCTCTAAAACCGCTCTCTCTACAACCCCTCTCTCTACAATCTCTCACTCCTTCTCTCTCTCTACAATCACTCTCTCTACAATCTCTCTCTCTCCTTCTCTCTCTCTATCTACAATCTCTCACTGTCTACAATCTCTCTCTCTCTACAATCTCTCTCACTCCTCCTCTCTCTCTACAATCTATGTCTCTACAATCTCTGTCTCTACAATCTCTCTCTCTACTTCTCTCTCTCTACAACCCCTCTCTCTACAATCTCTCACTCCTTCTCTCTCTCTACAATCTCTCTCTCCACAATCTCTCTCTCTCTACAATCTCTCTCTCAACAATCTCTCTCTACAATCTCTCTCTCTCCAATCTCTCTCTCTCTACATTCTCTCTCTCTACAATCCCTCTCTCTACAATCACTCTCTATCTACAATCTCTCTCTCTCTACAATCTCTCTCTCTACAATCTCTCTCACTCCTCCTCTCTACAATCTATGTCTCTACAATCTCTGTCTCTACAATCTCTCTCTCTACTTCTCTCTCTCTACAACCCCTCTCTCTACAATCTCTCACTCCTTCTCTCTCTCTACAATCTCTCTCTCCACAATCTCTCTCTCTCTACAATCTCTCTCTCAACAATCTCTCTCTACAATCTCTCTCTCTCCAATCTCTCTCTCTCTACATTCTCTCTCTCTACAATCCCTCTCTCTACAATCACTCTCTATCTACAATCTCTCTCTCTCAACAATCTCTCTCTCTCTACAATCTCTCACTCCTTCTCTCTCTCTACAATCTCTCTCTCCACAATCTCTCTCTCTCTACAATCTCTCTCTCAACAATCTCTCTCTACAATCTCTCTCTCTACAATCTCTCTCTCTCTACATTCTCTCTCTCTACAATCCCTCTCTCTACAATCACTCTCTATCTACAATCTCTCTCTCTCTACAATCTCTCTCTCTACAATCTCTCTCTCGACAATCCCTCTCTCTACAATCTCTCTCTCTACAATCACTCTCTCTACAATATCTCTCTCTACAATCTCTGTCAACAATCTCTCTCTCTACAATCTCTCTCTCTCTAAATTCTCTCTCTCTACAATCCCTCTCTCTACAATCTCTCTCTCTCGACAATCTCTCTCTTTCTACAATCTCTCTCTCTACAATCTCTCTCTCTACAATCTCTCTCTTCTTCTCTTTCTATACAATCCATCATCCTCTGTCTCTACAAACTCTCTCTCTACAATCTCTCTCTCTACAATCTCTCTCTCTCTACAATCTCTGTCTCTACAATATCTCTCTCTAAAATCTCTCTCTACAGTCTCTCTCACCCTGTCTCTACAAACTCTCTCTCTACAATCTCCCTCTCTACCATCTCTCTCTCTAAAACCGCTCTCTCTACAACCCCTCTCTCTACAATCTCTCACTCCTTCTCTCTCTCTACAATCCCTCTCTCTACAATCTCTCTCTCTCCTTATCTCTCTATCTACAATCTCTCTCTGTCTACAATCTCTCTCTCTCTACAATCTCTCTCACTCCTCCTCTCTCTCTACAATCTATGTCTCTACAATCTCTCGCTCTACAATCTCTCTCTCTACTTCTCTCTCTCTCTCTACAATCTCTCTCTCTACAATATCTCTCTCCACAATCTCTCTCTCTCTACAATCTCTCTCTCCACAATCTCTCTCTACAATCTCTCTCTCTACAATCTCTCTCTCTCTACATTCTCTCTCTCTACAATCCCTCTCTCTACAATCTCTCTCTATCTACAATCTCTCTCTCTCTACAATCTCTCTCTCTACAATCTCTCTCTCTACAATCTCTCTCTCGACAATCCCTCTCTCTACAATCTCTCTCTCTACAATCACTCTCTCTACAATATCTCTCTCTACAATCTCTGTCTACAATCTCTCTCTCTACAATCTCTCTCTCTCCACATTCTCTCTCTCTACAATCCCTCTCTCTACAATCTCTCTCGACAATCTCTCTCTTTCTACAATCTCTCTCTCTACAATCTCTCTCTCTACAATCTCTCTCTTCTTCTCTTTCCATACAATCCCTCATCCTTAGTCTCTACAATCTCTCTCTCTACAATCTCTCTCTCTACAATCTCTCTCTCTACAATCTCTCTCTCTACAATATCTCTCTCTAAAATCTCTCTCTACACTCTCTCTCTCTACAGTCTCTCTCTCTCTACAATCTCTCTCTCTACAATCTCTCTCTTCTTCTGTTTCTATACAATCCCTCATCATCTGTCTCTACAATCTCTCCCTCTACAATCTCTCTCTCTCAACAATCTCGGTCTCTACAATATCTCTCTCTAAAATCTCTCTCTACAATCTCTCTCTCTACAGTCTCTCTCTCTCTACAATCTCTCAATCTGCAATCCCTCTCTCTAGAATCTCTCTCTCTCGACAATCTCTCTCTTTCTACAATCTCTCTCTCTCTACAATCTCTCTTTCTCTCTACAATCTCTCTCTAACTGCAGTCTATTCCCCCCCCTCTCTCTTCAATCTCTCTCTCGACAATCTCTTTCTCTACAATCTCCTTTTCTCTCTACATTCTGTCTCTCTACAATCTCTCTCTCTACAATCTCTCTTTCTCTCTACAATCTCTCTCTCTACAGTCTCTCTCTCCCTCTCTCTACATTCTCTCTCTCTACAATCTCTCTCTGTACAATCTCTCTTTCTCTCTACAATCTCTCTCTACAGTCTCTCTCTCCCTCTCTCTACAAACTCTCTCTCTACAATCTCTCTCTCTACAATCTCTTTCTCTACAATCTCTCTTTCTCTCTACATTCTCTCTCTCTACAATCTCTCTCTCTACAATCTCTCTCTCTACAATCTCTCACTCTCGACAATCTCTCTCTCTATTGTCTCTCTCTCCCTCTCTCTACATTCTCTCTCTCTACAATCTCTCTCTGTACAATCTCTCTTTCTCTCTACAATCTCTCTTTACAGTCTCTCTCTCCCTCTCTCTACAAACTCTATCTCTACAATCTCTCTCTCTACAATCTCTTTCTCTACAATCTCTCTTTCTCTCTACATCTCTCTCTCTACAATCCCTCTCTCTAGAATCTCTCTCTCTCGACAATCTCTCTCTTTCTACAATCTATCTCTCTCTACAATCTCTCTTTCTCTCTACAATCTCTCTCTCTCTACAGTCTCTCCCCCCCTCTCTCTTCAATCTCTCTCTCGACAATCTCTTTCTCTACAATCTCCTTTTCTCTCTACATTCTCTCTCTCTACAATCTCTCTCTCTACAATCTCTCTTTCTCTCTACAATCTCTCTCTCTACAGTCTCTCTCTCCCTCTCTCTACATTCTCTCTCTCTATAATCTCTCTCTGTACAATCTCTCTTTCTCTCTACAATCTCTCTCTACAGTCTCTCTCTCCCTCTCTCTACAATCTCTCTCTCTACAATCTCTTTCTCTAC
>NW_027252840.1:0-20514 GCF_044704955.1 Pristiophorus japonicus
CCGAGTATTGCCGAGTACTGCCGAGTACTGCCGAGTATTGCCGAGTACTGCCGAGTACTGCCGAATACTGCCGAGTATTGCCGAGTATTGCCGAGTATTGCCGAGTAATGCCGAGTACTGCCGAGTACTGCCGAGTATTGCCGAGTATTGCCGAGTACTGCCGAGTACTGCCGAGTACTGCCGAGTATTGCCGAGTACTGCCGAGTATTGCCGAGTACTGCCGAGTACTGCCGAGTACTGCCGAGTATTGCCGAGTACTGCCGAATATTGCCGAGTACTGCCGAGTATTGCCGAGTATTGCCGAGTAATGCCGAGTACTGCCGAGTACTGCCGAGTATTGCCGAGTATTGCCGAGTACTGCCGAGTATTGCCGAGTGTTGCCGAGTATCGCCGAGTACTGCCGAGTATTGCCGAGTACTGCCGAGTACTGCCAAGTATTGCCGAGTACTGCCGAGTATTGCCGAGTACTGCCGAGTATTGCCGAGTACTGCCGAGTACTGCCGAGTACTGCCGAGTATTGCCGAGTACTGCCGAGTATTGCCGAGTATTGCCGAGTATTGCCGAGTACTGCCGAGTACTGCCGAGTATTGCCGAGTATTGCCGAGTATTGCCGAATATTGCCGAGTATTGCCGAGTATTGCCGAGTATTGCCGAGTATTGCCGAGTACTGCCGAGTACTGCCGAGTATTGCCGAGTACTGCCGAATATTGCCGAGTATTGCCGAGTATTGCCGAGTATTGCCGAGTATTGCCGAATACTGCCGAGTACTGCCGAATACTGCCGAGTATTGCCGAGTAATGCTGAGTACTGCCGAGTACTGCTGAGTATTGCCGAGTATTGCCGAGTACTGCCGAGTACTGCCGAGTACTGCCGAGTATTGCCGAGTACTGCCGAGTATTGCCGAGTATTGCCGAGTATTGCCGAGTATTGCCGAGTACTGCCGAGTACTGCCGAGTATTGCCGAGTACTGCCGAGTATTGCCGAGTACTGCCGAGTAATGCCGAGTATTGCCGAGTATTGCCGAGTACTGCTGAGTACTGCCGAGTACTGCCGAGTACTGCCGAGTATTGCCGAGTACTGCCGAGTACTGCCGAGTAGTGCCGAGTATTGCCGAGTATTGCCGAGTATTGCCGAGTACGGCCGAGTACTGCCGAGTACTGCCTAGTATTGCCGAGTACTGCCGAGTACTGCCGAGTATTGCCGAGTATTGCCGAGTACTGCCGAGTACTGCCGAGTATTGCCGAGTACTGCCGAGTACTGCCGAGTATTGCCGAGTATTGTCGAGTATTGCCGAGTATTGCCGAGTATTGCCGAGTACTGCCGAGTATTGCCGAGTACTGCCGAGTATTGCCGAGTATTGCCGAGTATTGCCGAGTACTGCCGAGTATTGCCGAGTACTGCCGAGTACTGCCGAGTATTGCCGAGTACTGCCAAGTACTGCCGAGTATTGCCGAGTATTGCCGAGTACTGCCGAGTACTGCCGAGTACTGCCGAGTACTGCTGAGTATTGCCGAGTATTGCTGAGTACTGCCGAGTATTGCCGAGTACAGCCGAGTACTGCTGAGTACTGCCGAGTATTGCCGAGCACTGCCGAGTACTGACGAGTATTGCCGAGTATTGCCGAGTACTGCCGAGTATTGCCGAGTACTGCCGAGTATTGCCGAGTACTGCCGAGTATTGCCGAGTACTGCCGAGTATTGCCGAGTATTGCCGAGTACTGCCGTGTACTGCCGAGTACTGCCAAGTATTGCCGAGTATTGCCGAGTACTGCCGAGTACTGCCGAGTACTGCCGAGTATTGCCGAGTATTGCCGAGTACTGCCGAGTACTGCCGAGTATTGCCGAGTACTGCCGAGTACTGCCGAGTACTGCCGAGTATTGCCGAGTACTGCCGAGTATTGCCGAGTACTGCCGAGTATTGCCGAGTACTGCCGAGTATTGCCGAGTACTGCCGAGTATTGCCGAGTATTGCCGAGTACTGCCGTGTACTGCCGAGTACTGCCAAGTATTGCCGAGTATTGCCGAGTACTGCCGAGTACTGCCGAGTACTGCCGAGTATTGCCGAGTATTGCCGAGTACTGCCGAGTACTGCCGAGTATTGCCGAGTACTGCCGAGTACTGCCGAGTACTGCCGAGTATTGCCGAGTATTGCCGAGTATTGCCGAGTACTGCCGAGTACTGCCGAGTACTGCCGAGTATTGCCGAGTACTGCCGAGTACTGCCGAGTATTGCCGAGTATTGCCGAGTATTGCCGAGTACTGCCGAGTATTGCCGAGTACTGCCGAGTACTGCCGAGTATTGCCGAGTATTGCCGAGTACTGCCGAATACTACCGAGTACTGCCGAGTACTGCCGAGTATTGCCGAGTATTGCCGAGTATTGCCGAGTATTGCCGAGTACTGCCGAGTATTGCCGAGTACTGCCGAGTACTGCCGAGTATTGCCGAGTACTGCCGAGTACTGCCGAATACTGCCGAGTATTGCCGAGTATTGCCGAGTATTGCCGAGTAATGCCGAGTACTGCCGAGTACTGCCGAGTATTGCCGAGTATTGCCGAGTACTGCCGAGTACTGCCGAGTACTGCCGAGTATTGCCGAGTACTGCCGAGTATTGCCGAGTACTGCCGAGTACTGCCGAGTACTGCCGAGTATTGCCGAGTACTGCCGAATATTGCCGAGTACTGCCGAGTATTGCCGAGTATTGCCGAGTAATGCCGAGTACTGCCGAGTACTGCCGAGTATTGCCGAGTATTGCCGAGTACTGCCGAGTATTGCCGAGTGTTGCCGAGTATCGCCGAGTACTGCCGAGTATTGCCGAGTACTGCCGAGTACTGCCAAGTATTGCCGAGTACTGCCGAGTATTGCCGAGTATTGCCGAGTATTGCCGAGTACTGCCGACTATTGCCGAGTATTGCCGAGTACTACCGAGTAGTGCCGAGTATTGCCGAGTATTGCCGAGTATTGCCGAGTACTGCCGAGTATTGCCGAGTACTGCCGAGTATTGCCGAATATTGGCGAGTATTGCCGAGTACTGCCGAGTACTGCCGAGTATTGCCGAGTACTGCCGAGTATTGCCGAGTATTGCCGAGTATTGCCGAGTATTGCCGAGTACTGCCGAGTATTGCCGAGTATTGCCGAGTAGTGCCGAGTATTGCCGAGTATTGCCGAGTACTGCCGAGTACTGCCGAGTACTGCCGAGTACTGCCGAGTATTGCCGAGTACTGCCGAGTATTGCCGAGTATTGCCGAGTACTGCCGAGTAGTGCCGAGTATTGCCGAGTATTACCGAGTATTGCCGAGTACTGCCGAGTACTGCCGAGTAGTGCCGAGTATTGCCGAGTATTGCCGAGTATTGCCGAGTATTGCCGAGTAGTGCCGAGTATTGCCGAGTACTGCCGAGTATTGCCGAGTATTGACGAGTATTGCCGAGTACTGTCGAGTATTGCCGAGTATTGCCGAGTATTGCCGAGTACTGTCGAGTACTGCCGAGTATTGCCGAGTACTGCCGAGTACTGCCGAGTATTGCCGAGTACTGCCGAGTATTGCCGAGTACTGCCGAGTATTGCCGAGTATTGCCGAGTAATGCCGAGTACTGCCGAGTACTGCCGAGTATTGCCGAGTATTGCCGAGTATTGCCGAGTGTTGCCGAGTATCGCCGAGTACTGCCGAGTATTGCCGAGTACTGCCGAGTACTGCCAAGTATTGCCGAGTACTGCCGAGTATTGCCGAGTACTGCCGAGTAATGCCGAGTACTGCCGAGTACTGCCGAGTATTGCCGAGTACTGCCGAGTATTGCCGAGTATTGCCGAGTATTGCCGAGTACTGCCGAGTACTGCCGAGTACTGCCGAGTATTGCCGAGTATTGCCGAGTTCTGCCGAATATTGCTGAGTATTGCCGAGTATTGCCGAGTACTGCCGAGTACTGCCGAGTACTGCCGAGTATTGCCGAGTATTGCCGAGTTCTGCCGAATATTGCCGAGTATTGCCGAGTATTGCCGAGTATTGCCGAGTACTGCCGAGTATTGCCGAGTACTGCCGAGTACTGCCGAGTATTGCCGAGTACTGCCGAGTACTGCCGAATACTGCCGAGTATTGCCGAGTAATGCCGAGTACTGCCGAGTACTGCCGAGTATTGCCGAGTATTGCCGAGTACTGCCGAGTACTGCCGAGTACTGCCGAGTAATGCCGAGTATTGCCGAGTACTGCCGAGTATTGCCGAGTACTGCCGAGTACTGCCGAGTATTGCCGAGTACTGCCGAATATTGCCGAGTACTGCCGAGTATTGCCGAGTATTGCCGAGTAATGCCGAGTACTGCCGAGTATTGCCGAGCATTGCCGAGTATTGCCGAGTATTGCCGAGTACTGCCGAGTAATGCCGAGTATTGCCGAGTACTGCCGAGTACTGCCGAGTATTGCCGAGTACTGCCGAGTATTGCCGAGTACTGTCGAGTATTGCCGAGTATTGCCAAGTATTGCCGAGTATTGCCGAGTATTGCCGAGTACTGCCGAGTACTGCCGAGTATTGCCGAGTACTGCCGAGTATTGGCGAGTACTGCCGAGTACTGCCGAGTACTGCCGAGTATTGCCGAGTATTGCCGAGTATTGCCGAGTATTGCCGAGTAGTGCCGAGTACTGCCGAGTATTGCCGAGTATTGCCGAGTATTGCCGAGTACTGTCGAGTATTGCCGAGTATTGCCGAGTATTGCCGAGTACTGTCGAGTACTGCCGAGTACTGCCGAGTATTGCCGAGTACTGCCGAGTACTGCCGAGTATTGCCGAGTATTGCCGAGTACTGCCGAGTACTGCCGAGTACTGCCGAGTATTGCCGAGTATTGCCGAGTACTGCCGAGTATTGCCGAGTATTGCCGAGTACTGCCGAGTAGTGCCGAGTATTGCCGAGTATTGCCGAGTATTGCCGAGTACTGCCGAGTACTGCCGAGTAGTGCCGAGTATTGCCGAGTATTGCCGAGTATTGCCGAGTAGTGCCGAGTATTGCCGAGTACTGCCGAGTATTGCCGAGTATTGCCGAGTATTGCCGAGTATTGCCGAGTATTGCCGAGTACTGCCGAGTAGTGCCGAGTATTGCCGAGTACTGCCGAGTATTGCCGAGTACTGCCGAGTATTGCCGAGTATTGCCGAGTACTGCCGAGTAGTGCCGAGTATTGCCGAGTATTACCGAGTATTGCCGAGTACTGCCGAGTACTGCCGAGTAGTGCCGAGTATTGCCGAGTATTGCCGAGTATTGCCGAGTATTGCCGAGTAGTGCCGAGTATTGCCGAGTACTGCCGAGTATTGCCGAGTATTGACGAGTATTGCCGAGTACTGTCGAGTATTGCCGAGTATTGCCGAGTATTGCCGAGTACTGTCGAGTACTGCCGAGTATTGCCGAGTACTGCCGAGTACTGCCGAGTATTGCCGAGTACTGCCGAGTATTGCCGAGTACTGCCGAATATTGCCGAGTACTGCCGAGTATTGCCGAGTATTGCCGAGTAATGCCGAGTACTGCCGAGTACTGCCGAGTATTGCCGAGTATTGCCGAGTATTGCCGAGTGTTGCCGAGTATCGCCGAGTACTGCCGAGTATTGCCGAGTACTGCCGAGTACTGCCAAGTATTGCCGAGTACTGCCGAGTATTGCCGAGTACTGCCGAGTAATGCCGAGTACTGCCGAGTACTGCCGAGTATTGCCGAGTACTGCCGAGTATTGCCGAGTATTGCCGAGTATTGCCGAGTACTGCCGAGTACTGCCGAGTACTGCCGAGTATTGCCGAGTATTGCCGAGTTCTGCCGAATATTGCTGAGTATTGCCGAGTATTGCCGAGTACTGCCGAGTACTGCCGAGTACTGCCGAGTATTGCCGAGTATTGCCGAGTTCTGCCGAATATTGCCGAGTATTGCCGAGTATTGCCGAGTATTGCCGAGTAGTGCCGAGTATTGCCGAGTATAGCCGAGTATTGCCGAGTACGGCCGAGTACTGCCTAGTATTGCCGAGTACTGCCGAGTACTGCCGAGTATTGCCGAGTATTGCCGAGTACTGCCGAGTACTGCCGAGTATTGCCGAGTACTGCCGAGTACTGCCGAGTATTGCCGAGTATTGTCGAGTATTGCCGAGTATTGCCGAGTATTGCCGAGTACTGCCGAGTATTGCCGAGTACTGCCGAGTATTGCCGAGTATTGCCGAGTATTGCCGAGTACTGCCGAGTATTGCCGAGTACTGCCGAGTACTGCCGAGTATTGCCGAGTACTGCCAAGTACTGCCGAGTATTGCCGAGTATTGCCGAGTACTGCCGAGTACTGCCGAGTACTGCCGAGTACTGCTGAGTATTGCCGAGTATTGCTGAGTACTGCCGAGTATTGCCGAGTACTGCCGAGTACTGCTGAGTACTGCCGAGTATTGCCGAGCACTGCCGAGTACTGACGAGTATTGCCGAGTATTGCCGAGTACTGCCGAGTATTGCCGAGTACTGCCGAGTATTGCCGAGTACTGCCGAGTATTGCCGAGTACTGCCGAGTATTGCCGAGTATTGCCGAGTACTGCCGTGTACTGCCGAGTACTGCCGAGTATTGCCGAGTATTGCCGAGTACTGCCGAGTACTGCCGAGTATTGCCGAGTATTGCCGAGTACTGCCGAGTACTGCCGAGTATTGCCGAGTACTGCCGAGTACTGCCGAGTACTGCCGAGTATTGCCGAGTATTGCCGAGTATTGCCGAGTACTGCCGAGTACTGCCGAGTACTGCCGAGTATTGCCGAGTACTGCCGAGTACTGCCGAGTATTGCCGAGTATTGCCGAGTATTGCCGAGTACTGCCGAGTATTGCCGAGTACTGCCGAGTACTGCCGAGTATTGCCGAGTATTGCCGAGTACTGCCGAATACTACCGAGTACTGCCAAGTACTGCCGAGTATTGCCGAGTATTGCCGAGTATTGCCGAGTATTGCCGAGTACTGCCGAGTATTGCCGAGTACTGCCGAGTACTGCCGAGTATTGCCGAGTACTGCCGAGTACTGCCGAATACTGCCGAGTATTGCCGAGTATTGCCGAGTATTGCCGAGTAATGCCGAGTACTGCCGAGTACTGCCGAGTATTGCCGAGTATTGCCGAGTACTGCCGAGTACTGCCGAGTACTGCCGAGTATTGCCGAGTACTGCCGAGTATTGCCGAGTACTGCCGAGTACTGCCGAGTACTGCCGAGTATTGCCGAGTACTGCCGAATATTGCCGAGTACTGCCGAGTATTGCCGAGTATTGCCGAGTAATGCCGAGTACTGCCGAGTACTGCCGAGTATTGCCGAGTATTGCCGAGTACTGCCGAGTATTGCCGAGTGTTGCCGAGTATCGCCGAGTACTGCCGAGTATTGCCGAGTACTGCCGAGTACTGCCAAGTATTGCCGAGTACTGCCGAGTATTGCCGAGTACTGCCGAGTATTGCCGAGTACTGCCGAGTACTGCCGAGTACTGCCGAGTATTGCCGAGTACTGCCGAGTATTGCCGAGTATTGCCGAGTATTGCCGAGTACTGCCGAGTACTGCCGAGTATTGCCGAGTATTGCCGAGTATTGCCGAATATTGCCGAGTATTGCCGAGTATTGCCGAGTATTGCCGAGTATTGCCGAGTACTGCCGAGTACTGCCGAGTATTGCCGAGTACTGCCGAATATTGCCGAGTATTGCCGAGTATTGCCGAGTATTGCCGAGTATTGCCGAATACTGCCGAGTACTGCCGAATACTGCCGAGTATTGCCGAGTATTGCCGAGTATTGCCGAGTAATGCCGAGTACTGCCGAGTACTGCTGAGTATTGCCGAGTATTGCCGAGTACTGCCGAGTACTGCCGAGTACTGCCGAGTATTGCCGAGTACTGCCGAGTATTGCCGAGTATTGCCGAGTATTGCCGAGTATTGCCGAGTACTGCCGAGTACTGCCGAGTATTGCCGAGTACTGCCGAGTATTGCCGAGTACTGCCGAGTAATGCCGAGTATTGCCGAGTATTGCCGAGTACTGCTGAGTACTGCCGAGTACTGCCGAGTACTGCCGAGTATTGCCGAGTACTGCCGAGTACTGCCGAGTAGTGCCGAGTATTGCCGAGTATTGCCGAGTATTGCCGAGTACGGCCGAGTACTGCCGAGTACTGCCTAGTATTGCCGAGTACTGCCGAGTACTGCCGAGTATTGCCGAGTATTGCCGAGTACTGCCGAGTACTGCCGAGTATTGCCGAGTACTGCCGAGTACTGCCGAGTATTGCCGAGTATTGTCGAGTATTGCCGAGTATTGCCGAGTATTGCCGAGTACTGCCGAGTATTGCCGAGTACTGCCGAGTATTGCCGAGTATTGCCGAGTATTGCCGAGTACTGCCGAGTATTGCCGAGTACTGCCGAGTACTGCCGAGTATTGCCGAGTACTGCCAAGTACTGCCGAGTATTGCCGAGTATTGCCGAGTACTGCCGAGTACTGCCGAGTACTGCCGAGTACTGCTGAGTATTGCCGAGTATTGCTGAGTACTGCCGAGTATTGCCGAGTACAGCCGAGTACTGCTGAGTACTGCCGAGTATTGCCGAGCACTGCCGAGTACTGGCGAGTATTGCCGAGTATTGCCGAGTACTGCCGAGTATTGCCGAGTACTGCCGAGTATTGCCGAGTACTGCCGAGTATTGCCGAGTACTGCCGAGTATTGCCGAGTATTGCCGAGTACTGCCGTGTACTGCCGAGTACTGCCAAGTATTGCCGAGTATTGCCGAGTACTGCCGAGTACTGCCGAGTACTGCCGAGTATTGCCGAGTATTGCCGAGTACTGCCGAGTACTGCCGAGTATTGCCGAGTACTGCCGAGTACTGCCGAGTACTGCCGAGTATTGCCGAGTATTGCCGAGTATTGCCGAGTACTGCCGAGTACTGCCGAGTACTGCCGAGTATTGCCGAGTACTGCCGAGTACTGCCGAGTATTGCCGAGTATTGCCGAGTATTGCCGAGTACTGCCGAGTATTGCCGAGTACTGCCGAGTACTGCCGAGTATTGCTGAGTATTGCCGAGTACTGCCGAATACTACCGAGTACTGCCGAGTACTGCCGAGTATTGCCGAGTATTGCCGAGTATTGCCGAGTATTGCCGAGTACTGCCGAGTATTGCCGAGTACTGCCGAGTACTGCCGAGTATTGCCGAGTACTGCCGAGTACTGCCGAATACTGCCGAGTATTGCCGAGTATTGCCGAGTATTGCCGAGTAATGCCGAGTACTGCCGAGTACTGCCGAGTATTGCCGAGTATTGCCGAGTACTGCCGAGTACTGCCGAGTACTGCCGAGTATTGCCGAGTACTGCCGAGTATTGCCGAGTACTGCCGAGTACTGCCGAGTACTGCCGAGTATTGCCGAGTACTGCCGAATATTGCCGAGTACTGCCGAGTATTGCCGAGTATTGCCGAGTAATGCCGAGTACTGCCGAGTACTGCCGAGTATTGCCGAGTATTGCCGAGTACTGCCGAGTATTGCCGAGTGTTGCCGAGTATCGCCGAGTACTGCCGAGTATTGCCGAGTACTGCCGAGTACTGCCAAGTATTGCCGAGTACTGCCGAGTATTGCCGAGTACTGCCGAGTATTGCCGAGTACTGCCGAGTACTGCCGAGTACTGCCGAGTATTGCCGAGTACTGCCGAGTATTGCCGAGTATTGCCGAGTATTGCCGAGTACTGCCGAGTACTGCCGAGTATTGCCGAGTATTGCCGAGTATTGCCGAATATTGCCGAGTATTGCCGAGTATTGCCGAGTATTGCCGAGTATTGCCGAGTACTGCCGAGTACTGCCGAGTATTGCCGAGTACTGCCGAATATTGCCGAGTATTGCCGAGTATTGCCGAGTATTGCCGAGTATTGCCGAATACTGCCGAGTACTGCCGAATATTGCCGAGTATTGCCGAATATTGCCGAGTACTGCCGAGTATTGCCGAGTATTACCGAATACTTCCAAGTATTGCCGAGTATTGCCGAGTCTTGCCGAGTATTTCCGAGTACTGCAGAGTACTGCCGAATATTGCCGAGTATTGCCGAGTATTGTCGAGTATTGCCGAGTACTGCCGAGTATTGCCGAGTACTGCCGAGTACTGCCGAGTACTGCCGAGTACTGCCGAGTATTGCCGAGTACTGCCGAGTATTGCCGAGTATTGCCGAGTATTGCCGAGTATTGCCGAGTACTGCCGACTATTGCCGAGTATTGCCGAGTACTGCCGAGTAGTGCCGAGTATTGCCGAGTACTGCCGAGTACTGCCGAGTATTGCCGAGTACTGCCGAGTACTGCCGAGTACTGCCGAGTATTGCCGAGTATTGCCGAGTACTGCCGAGTATTGCCGAGTACTGCCGAGTAGTGCCGAGTATTGCCGAGTATTGCCGAGTATTGCCGAGTATTGCCGAGTACTGCCGAGTACTGCCGAGTAGTGCCGAGTATTGCCGAGTATTGCCGAGTATTGCCGAGTATTGCCGAGTTGTGCCGAGTATTGCCGAGTACTGCCGAGTATTGCCGAGTATTGCCGAGTATTGCCGAGTACTGTCGAGTATTGCCGAGTATTGCCGAGTATTGCCGAGTATTGCCGAGTACTGTCGAGTACTGCCGAGTATTGCCGAGTACTGCCGAGTACTGCCGAGTATTGCCGAGTATTGCCGAGTATTGCCGAGTACTGCCGAGTACTGCCGAGTATTGCCGAGTATTGCCGAGTACTGCCGAGTATTGCCGAGTACTGCCGAGTATTGCCGAGTATTGCCGAGTACTGCCGAGTACTGCCGAGTACTGCCGAGTATTGCCGAGTATTGCCGAGTATTGCCGAATACTGTCGAGTACTGCCGCGTATTGCCGAGTATTGCCGAGTATTGCCGAGTATTGCCGAGTACTGCCGAGTATTGCCGAGTATTGCCGAGTATTGCCGAGTATTGCCCAGTATTGCCGATTATTGCCGAGTATTGCCGAGTACTGCCGAGTACTGCCGAGTACTGCCGAGTACTGCCGAGTATTGCCGAGTATTGCCGAGTACTGCCGCGTATTGCCGAGTATTGCCGAGTACTGCCGAGTACTGCCGAGTACTGCCGAGTACTGCCGAGTATTGCCGAGTAATGCCGAGTACTGCCGAGTATTGCTGAGTACTGCCAAGTACTGCCGAGTATTGCCGAGTATTGCCGAGTACTGCCGAGTATTGCCGAGTACTGCCGAGTACTGCAGAGTATTGCCGAGTACTGCCGAGTATTGCCGAGTACTGCCGAGTACTGCCGAGTACTGCTGAGTACTGCCGAGTATTGCCGAGTACTGCCGAGTATTGCCGAGTACTGCCGAGTACTGCCGAGTACTGCCGAGTATTGCCGAGTACTGCCGAGTATTGCCGAGTATTGCCGAGTACTGCCGTGTACTGCCGAGTACTGCCGAGTATTGCCGAGTATTGCCGAGTACTGCCGAGTATTGCCGAGTACTGCCGAGTATTGCCGAGTATTGCCGAGTACTGCCGAGTACTGCCGAGTATTGCCGAGTACTGCCGAGTACTGCCGAGTACTGCCGAGTATTGCCGAGATTGCCGAGTACTGCCGAGTACTGCCGAGTACTGCCGAGTACTGCCGAGTACTGCCGAGTATTGTCGAGTATTGCCGAGTACTGCCGAGTATTGCCGAGTACTGCCGAGTACTGCCGAGTATTGCCGAGTACTGCCGAGTACTGCCGAGTATTGCCGTGTATTGCCGAGTATTGCCGAGTATTGCCGAGTACTGCCGAGTATTGCCGAGTACTGCCGAGTACTGCCGAGTATTGCCGAGTACTGCCGAGTACTGCCGAATACTGCCGAGTATTGCCGAGTATTGCCGAGTATTGCCGAGTAATGCCGAGTATTGCCGAGTACTGACGAGTACTGCCGAGTATTGCCGAGTACTGCCGAGTACTGCCGAGTACTGCCGAGTAATGCCGAGTATTGCCGAGTACTGCCGAGTATTGCCGAGTACTGCCGAGTACTGCCGAGTATTGCCGAGTACTGCCGAATATTGCCGAGTACTGCCGAGTATTGCCGTGTATTGCCGAGTAATGCCGAGTACTGCCGAGTATTGCCGAGTATTGCCGAGTATTGCCGAGTACTGCCGACTATTGCCGAGTATTGCCGAGTACTACCGAGTAGTGCCGAGTATTGCCGAGTATTGCCGAGTATTGCCGAGTACTGCCGAGTATTGCCGAGTACTGCCGAGTATTGCCGAGTATTGGCAAGTATTGCCGAGTACTGCCGAGTACTGCCGAGTATTGCCGAGTACTGCCGAGTATTGCCGAGTATTGCCGAGTATTGCCGAGTATTGCCGAGTACTGCCGAGTATTGCCGAGTATTGCCGAGTAGTGCCGAGTATTGCCGAGTATTGCCGAGTACTGCCGAGTACTGCCGAGTACTGCCGAGTACTGCCGAGTATTGCCGAGTACTGCCGAGTATTGCCGAGTATTGCCGAGTACTGCCGAGTAGTGCCGAGTATTGCCGAGTATTACCGAGTATTGCCGAGTACTGCCGAGTACTGCCGAGTAGTGCCGAGTATTGCCGAGTATTGCCGAGTATTGCCGAGTATTGCCGAGTAGTGCCGAGTATTGCCGAGTACTGCCGAGTATTGCTGAGTATTGACGAGTATTGCCGAGTACTGTCGAGTATTGCCGAGTATTGCCGAGTATTGCCGAGTACTGTCGAGTACTGCCGAGTATTGCCGAGTACTGCCGAGTACTGCCGAGTATTGCCGAGTACTGCCGAGTATTGCCGAGTACTGCCGAATATTGCCGAGTACTGCCGAGTATTGCCGAGTATTGCCGAGTAATGCCGAGTACTGCCGAGTACTGCCGAGTATTGCCGAGTATTGCCGAGTATTGCCGAGTGTTGCCGAGTATCGCCGAGTACTGCCGAGTATTGCCGAGTACTGCCGAGTACTGCCAAGTATTGCCGAGTACTGCCGAGTATTGCCGAGTACTGCCGAGTAATGCCGAGTACTGCCGAGTACTGCCGAGTATTGCCGAGTACTGCCGAGTATTGCCGAGTATTGCCGAGTATTGCCGAGTACTGCCGAGTACTGCCAAGTACTGCCGAGTATTGCCGAGTATTGCCGAGTTCTGCCGAATATTGCTGAGTATTGCCGAGTATTGCCGAGTACTGCCGAGTACTGCCGAGTACTGCCGAGTATTGCCGAGTATTGCCGAGTTCTGCCGAATATTGCCGAGTATTGCCGAGTATTGCCGAGTATTGCCGAGTACTGCCGAGTATTGCCGAGTACTGCCGAGTACTGCCGAGTATTGCCGAGTACTGCCGAGTACTGCCGAATACTGCCGAGTATTGCCGAGTATTGCCGAGTATTGCCGAGTAATGCCGAGTACTGCCGAGTACTGCCGAGTATTGCCGAGTATTGCCGAGTACTGCCGAGTACTGCCGAGTACTGCCGAGTAATGCCGAGTATTGCCGAGTACTGCCGAGTATTGCCGAGTACTGCCGAGTACTGCCGAGTATTGCCGAGTACTGCCGAATATTGCCGAGTACTGCCGAGTATTGCCGAGTATTGCCGAGTAATGCCGAGTACTGCCGAGTATTGCCGAGCATTGCCGAGTATTGCCGAGTATTGCCGAGTACTGCCGAGTAATGCCGAGTACTGCCGAGTACTGCCGAGTACTGCCGAGTATTGCCGAGTACTGCCGAGTATTGCCGAGTACTGTCGAGTATTGCCGAGTATTGCCAAGTATTGCCGAGTATTGCCGAGTATTGCCGAGTACTGCCGAGTACTGCCGAGTATTGCCGAGTACTGCCGAGTATTGGCGAGTACTGCCGAGTACTGCCGAGTACTGCCGAGTATTGCCGAGTATTGCCGAGTATTGCCGAGTATTGCCGAGTACTGCCGAGTATTGCCGAGTATTGCCGAGTATTGCCGAGTACTGTCGAGTATTGCCGAGTATTGCCGAGTATTGCCGAGTACTGTCGAGTACTGCCGAGTACTGCCGAGTATTGCCGAGTACTGCCGAGTACTGCCGAGTATTGCCGAGTATTGCCGAGTACTGCCGAGTACTGCCGAGTACTGCCGAGTACTGCCGAGTATTGCCGAGTATTGCCGAGTACTGCCGAGTATTGCCGAGTATTGCCGAGTACTGCCGAGTAGTGCCGAGTATTGCCGAGTATTGCCGAGTATTGCCGAGTACTGCCGAGTACTGCCGAGTAGTGCCGAGTATTGCCGAGTATTGCCGAGTATTGCCGAGTATTGCCGCGTAGTGCCGAGTATTGCCGAGTACTGCCGAGTATTGCCGAGTATTGCCGAGTATTGCCGAGTATTGCCGAGTATTGCCGAGTACTGCCGAGTAGTGCCGAGTATTGCCGAGTACTGCCGAGTATTGCCGAGTACTGCCGAGTATTGCCGAGTATTGCCGAGTACTGCCGAGTAGTGCCGAGTATTGCCGAGTATTACCGAGTATTGCCGAGTACTGCCGAGTACTGCCGAGTACTGCCGAGTAGTGCCGAGTATTGCCGAGTATTGCCGAGTATTGCCGAGTATTGCCGAGTAGTGCCGAGTATTGCCGAGTACTGCCGAGTATTGCCGAGTATTGACGAGTATTGCCGAGTACTGTCGAGTATTGCCGAGTATTGCCGAGTATTGCCGAGTACTGTCGAGTACTGCCGAGTATTGCCGAGTACTGCCGAGTACTGCCGAGTATTGCCGAGTACTGCCGAGTATTGCCGAGTACTGCCGAATATTGCCGAGTACTGCCGAGTATTGCCGAGTATTGCCGAGTAATGCCGAGTACTGCCGAGTACTGCCGAGTATTGCCGAGTATTGCCGAGTATTGCCGAGTGTTGCCGAGTATCGCCGAGTACTGCCGAGTATTGCCGAGTACTGCCGAGTACTGCCAAGTATTGCCGAGTACTGCCGAGTATTGCCGAGTACTGCCGAGTAATGCCGAGTACTGCCGAGTACTGCCGAGTATTGCCGAGTACTGCCGAGTATTGCCGAGTATTGCCGAGTATTGCCGAGTACTGCCGAGTACTGCCGAGTACTGCCGAGTATTGCCGAGTATTGCCGAGTTCTGCCGAATATTGCTGAGTATTGCCGAGTATTGCCGAGTACTGCCGAGTACTGCCGAGTACTGCCGAGTATTGCCGAGTATTGCCGAGTTCTGCCGAATATTGCCGAGTATTGCCGAGTATTGCCGAGTATTGCCGAGTACTGCCGAGTATTGCCGAGTACTGCCGAGTACTGCCGAGTATTGCCGAGTACTGCCGAGTACTGCCGAATACTGCCGAGTATTGCCGAGTATTGCCGAGTATTGCCGAGTAATGCCGAGTACTGCCGAGTACTGCCGAGTATTGCCGAGTATTGCCGAGTACTGCCGAGTACTGCCGAGTACTGCCGAGTAATGCCGAGTATTGCCGAGTACTGCCGAGTATTGCCGAGTACTGCCGAGTACTGCCGAGTATTGCCGAGTACTGCCGAATATTGCCGAGTACTGCCGAGTATTGCCGAGTATTGCCGAGTAATGCCGAGTACTGCCGAGTATTGCCGAGCATTGCCGAGTATTGCCGAGTATTGCCGAGTACTGCCGAGTAATGCCGAGTACTGCCGAGTACTGCCGAGTACTGCCGAGTATTGCCGAGTACTGCCGAGTATTGCCGAGTACTGTCGAGTATTGCCGAGTATTGCCAAGTATTGCCGAGTATTGCCGAGTATTGCCGAGTACTGCCGAGTATTGGCGAGTACTGCCGAGTACTGCCGAGTACTGCCGAGTATTGCCGAGTATTGCCGAGTATTGCCGAGTATTGCCGAGTAGTGCCGAGTACTGCCGAGTATTGCCGAGTATTGCCGAGTATTGCCGAGTACTGCCGAGTACTGCCGAGTAGTGCCAAGTATTGCCGAGTATTGCCGAGTACTGCCGAGTACTGCCGAGTAGTGCCGAGTATTGCCGAGTACTGCCGAGTATTGCCGAGTATTGCCGAGTATTGCCGAGTACTGTCGAGTACTGCCGAGTATTGCCGAGTATTGCCGAGTACTGCCGAGTATTGCCGAGTACTGCCGAGTACTGCCGAGTATTGCCGAGTATTGCCGAGTATTGCCGAGTACTGCCGAGTACTGCCGAGTATTGGCGAGTATTGCCGAGTATTGCCGAGTACTGGCGAGTATTGCCGAGTACTGCCGAGTACTGCCGAGTATTGCCGAGTATTGCCGAGTACTGCCGAGTACTGCCGAGTATTGCCGAGTATTGCCGAGTATTGCCGAGTACTGTCGAGTACTGCCGAGTATTGCCGAGTATTGCCGAGTAATGCCGAGTACTGCGAGTATTGCCGAGTATTGCCGAGTACTGCCGAGTACTGCCGAGTATTGCCGAGTACTGCAGCGTATTGCCGAGTATTGCCGAGTATTGCCGAGTACTGTCGAGTACTGCCGAATATTGCCGAGTATTGCCGAGTAGTGCCGAGTACTGCCGAGTATTGCCGAGTATTGCCGAGTATTGCCGAGTACTGTCGAGTATTGCCGAGTATTGCCGAGTATTGCCGAGTACTGTCGAGTACTGCCGAGTACTGCCGAGTATTGTCGAGTACTGCCGAGTACTGCCGAGTAGTGCCGAGTATTGCCGAGTATTGCCGAGTATTGCCGAGTATTGCCGAGTAGTGCCGAGTATTGCCGAGTACTGCCGAGTATTGCCGAGTATTGCCGAGTATTGCCGAGTACTGTCGAGTATTGCCGAGTATTGCCGAGTATTGCCGAGTACTGTCGAGTACTGCCGAGTATTGCCGAGTACTGCCGAGTACTGCCGAATACTGCCGAGTATTGCCGAGTATTGCCGAGTATTGCCGAGTAATGCCGAGTACTGCCGAGTACTGCCGAGTATTGCCGAGTATTGCCGAGTACTGCCGAGTACTGCCGAGTACTGCCGAGTAATGCCGAGTATTGCCGAGTACTGCCGAGTATTGCCGAGTACTGCCGAGTACTGCCGAGTATTGCCGAGTACTGCCGAATATTGCCGAGTACTGCCGAGTATTGCCGAGTATTGCCGAGTAATGCCGAGTACTGCCGAGTATTGCCGAGTATTGCCGAGTATTGCCGAGTATTGCCGAGTACTGCCGAGTAATGCCGAGTACTGCCGAGTACTGCCGAGTACTGCCGAGTATTGCCGAGTACTGTCGAGTATTGCCGAGTATTGCCGAGTATTGCCGAGTATTGCCGAGTATTGCCGAGTACTGCCGAGTATTGCCGAGTACTGCCGAGTACTGCCGAGTACTGCCGAGTATTGCCGAGTATTGCCGAGTATTGCCGAGTATTGCCGAGTAGTGCCGAGTACTGCCGAGTATTGCCGAGTATTGCCGAGTATTGCCGAGTACTGTCGAGTATTGCCGAGTATTGCCGAGTATTGCCGAGTACTGTCGAGTACTGCCGAGTACTGCCGAGTATTGCCGAGTACTGCCGAGTACTGCCGAGTATTGCCGAGTATTGCCGAGTACTGCCGAGTACTGCCGAGTACTGCCGAGTACTGCCGAGTATTGCCGAGTATTGCCGAGTACTGCCGAGTATTGCCGGGTATTGCCGAGTACTGCCGAGTAGTGCCGAGTATTGCCGAGTATTGCCGAGTATTGCCGAGTACTGCCGAGTACTGCCGAGTAGTGCCGAGTATTGCCGAGTATTGCCGAGTACTGCCGAGTACTGCCGAGTATTGCCGAGTACTGCCGAGTACTGCCGAGTATTGCCGAGTATTGCCGAGTATTGCCGAGTACTGCCGAGTACTGCCGAGTATTGGCGAGTATTGCCGAGTATTGCCGAGTACTGGCGAGTATTGCCGAGTACTGCCGAGTACTGCCGAGTATTGCCGAGTACTGCCGAGTACTGCCGAGTATTGCCGAGTATTGCCGAGTATTGCCGAGTATTGCCGAGTACTGCCGAGTACTGCCGAGTATTGCCGAGTATTGCCGAGTATTGCCGAGTACTGTCGAGTACTGCCGAGTATTGCCGAGTATTGCCGAGTATTGCCGAGTACTGCGAGTATTGCCGAGTATTGCCGAGTACTGCCGAGTACTGCCGAGTATTGCCGAGTACTGCCGCGTATTGCCGAGTATTGCCGAGTATTGCCGAGTACTGTCGAGTACTGCCGAATATTGCCGAGGATTGCCGAGTAATGCCGAGTACTGCCGAGTACTGCCGAGTACTGCCGAGTACTGCCGAGTATTGCCGAGTACTGCCGAGTATTGCCGAGTACTGTCGCGTACTGCCGAGTATTGCCGAGCATTGCCGAGTATTGCCGAGTATTGCCGAGTACTGCCGAGTACTGCCGAGTATTGCCGAGTATTGCCGAGTACTGCCGAGTACTGCCGAGTACTGCCGAGTACTGCCGAGTATTGCCGAGTATTGCCGAGTATTGCCGAGTATTGCCGAGTAGTGCCGAGTACTGCCGAGTATTGCCGAGTATTGCCGAGTATTGCCGAGTACTGTCGAGTATTGCCGAGTATTGCCGAGTATTGCCGAGTACTGTCGAGTACTGCCGAGTACTGCCGAGTATTGCCGAGTACTGCCGAGTACTGCCGAGTATTGCCGAGTATTGCCGAGTACTGCCGAGTACTGCCGAGTATTGCCGAGTATTGCCGAGTATTGCCGAGTACTGCCGAGTATTGCCGAGTACTGCCAAGTACTGCCGAGTATTGCCGAGTATTGCCGAGTATTGCCGAGTGCTGCCGAGTATTGCCGAGTATTGCCGAGTATTGCCGAGTAATGCCGAGTACTGCCGAGTACTGCCGAGTATTGCCGAGTATTGCCGAGTACTGCCGAGTACTGTCGAGTACTGCCGAGTATTGCCGAGTATTGCCGAGTATTGCCGAGTATTGCCGAGTACTGCCGAGTACTGCCGAGTATTGCCGAGTACTGCCGAGTATTGCCGAGTACTGCCGAGTACTGCCGAGTACTGCCGAGTACTGCCGAGTATTGCCGAGTATTGCCGAGTATTGCCGAGTATTGCCGAGTAGTGCCGAGTATTGCCGAGTATTGCCGAGTACTGTCGAGTATTGCCGAGTATTGCCGAGTATTGCCGAGTACTGTCGAGTACTGCCGAGTACTGCCGAGTATTGCCGAGTACTGCCGAGTACTGCCGAGTATTGCCGAGTATTGCCGAGTACTGCCGAGTACTGCCGAGTATTGCCGAGTATTGCCGAGTATTGCCGAGTACAGCCGAGTATTGCCGAGTACTGCCGAGTACTGCCGAGTATTGCCGAGTATTGCCGAGTATTGCCGAGTGCTGCCGAGTATTGCCGAGTATTGCCGAGTATTGCCGAGTACTGTCGAGTACTGCCGAGTATTGCCGAGTACTGCCGAGTACTGCCGAGTATTGCCGAGTATTGCCGAGTACTGCCGAGTACTGCCGAGTATTGCCGAGTATTGCCGAGTATTGCCGAGTACTGTCGAGTACTGCCGAGTATTGCCGAGTATTGCCGAGTATTGCCGAGTACTGCGAGTATTGCCGAGTATTGCCGAGTACTGCCGAGTACTGCCGGGTATTGCCGAGTACTGCCGCGTATTGCCGAGTATTGCCGAGTATTGCCGAGTACTGTCGAGTACTGCCGAATATTGCCGAGTATTGCCGAGTAATGCCGAGTACTGCCGAGTACTACCGAGTACTGCCGAGTATTGCCGAGTATTGCCGAGTACTGCCGAGTACTGCCGAGTATTGGCGAGTATTGCCGAGTATTGCCGAGTACTGGCGAGTATTGCCGAGTACTGCCGAGTACTGCCGAGTATTGCCGAGTACTGCCGAGTACTGCCGAGTATTGCCGAGTATTGCCGAGTACTGCCGAGTACTGCCGAGTATTGCCGAGTATTGCCGAGTATTGCCGAGTACTGTCGAGTACTGCCGAGTATTGCCGAGTATTGCCGAGTATTGCCGAGTACTGCGAGTATTGCCGAGTATTGCCGAGTACTGCCGAGTACTGCCGAGTATTGCCGAGTACTGCCGCGTATTGCCGAGTATTGCCGAGTATTGCCGAGTACTGTCGAGTACTGCCGAATATTGCCGAGGATTGCCGAGTAATGCCGAGTACTGCCGAGTACTGCCGAGTACTGCCGAGTACTGCCGAGTATTGCCGAGTATTGCCGAGTACTGCCGAGTATTGCCGGGTATTGCCGAGTACTGCCGAGTAGTGCCGAGTATTGCCGAGTATTGCCGAGTATTGCCGAGTACTGCCGAGTACTGCCGAGTAGTGCCGAGTATTGCCGAGTATTGCCGAGTATTGCCGAGTATTGCCGAGTAGTGCCGAGTATTGCCGAGTACTGCCGAGTATTGCCGAGTATTGCCGAGTATTGCCGAGTACTGTCGAGTACTGCCGAGTATTGCCGAGTATTGCCGAGTACTGCCGAGTATTGCCGAGTACTGCCGAGTACTGCCGAGTATTGCCGAGTATTGCCGAGTATTGCCGAGTACTGCCGAGTACTGCCGAGTATTGGCGAGTATTGCCGAGTATTGCCGAGTACTGGCGAGTATTGCCGAGTACTGCCGAGTACTGCCGAGTATTGCCGAGTACTGCCGAGTACTGCCGAGTATT